>NC_081429.1:42021498-42321914 GCF_949786415.1 Peromyscus eremicus
ACAACTTCAGGGAAATAAGCTAAGGGCTGCACACATGTGGTTCTTCCCAGTACTCTCCTTTCCTCCCCAGACTTGTCCAGGGCACATGTGATAGAAGAGAAGGACTGGTAGACGGTGAAGAAAATGCGGTCACTAAAGTTTATCATCTGGTATGAAGGATCGAGCGCAGTAATGTCATATGTTAGTGATTGAAAAGTAGAATGAGAAGCATTGGAGCAATCTGTGAGTTGCTGGCATCATATTAACTTGGCATGCTTATTTGGAATGCAGGTAAGGCGTCCAGCCCAATGCCCCGCCTGTAAGAGAACAGTATCGGCTCAAGATCCCCAAGACCAAGTTCTCAGCACAAAGGAGATTTATTTGTCCCAGAGGGACAGACGGCAGGGAATAAGATAAAAGACAGGAGATAGGAGATGAAGGAGAAATAGAAGGGAACAGGGGAGAGGGGGCAGGGATATTTGTTCTGAAGAGAAACAAACAACTAGTCTGAAGAGAAGAGAGAGACGTAGCACATAGGAAGATGATAGTTTATAGAGGTACAAGGGGAAACCCTGTGTTAGGATGAGGTGTTAATTTTAATTGGACATATTAATTAGGTGATCCAGAGGGGCCTTTTGACTGCTGAACTTCAATACTTTGATAGCTGGACCTTGGTGGTCAGCCTGAGGAGGAGGAAGTGGCCAAATAATGGATAAGACCTTGGTGGCTAGCTTTAGGAATGTCATCTAACAGTTTTTAGCAAACCACAGGGAATCGGGGAGAAGGGCAAGGCCTGCCAGAGCCCTGTTTGCCATGCCTAGGCCAGCCAGAGTCCCTTCACCATCTACAGCATTTAGTGAACTTGGGTCCCTGGCATCTCTCCCAGTTTGTAGTGTAGGCACCTAGTGTTGGCACTGCTTTGCCAGGCCCTGTACAGGCCCCGCCTGAGGAATTTGTAGACACGTCAGAACCAATGTTTACCAAATAAGTATCCTTGGTAAATAGCAGAAAGTTCCCTCGAGGAGATGTCAGGTTCAGTCCATAGGGAAATATGAAAAAGCAAAACAAAACAAAACTAAACTAAAAACAAAAACAAAAGCAAGTACCTTGGGCCCTTACAGTGACTGTGGAGTAGATGAAGAAACAGTTGTGGGCAAAAACTGGAAATCTGAAATTATCATCAGTATCAAAGAGAGACGTGGTTCACTCAACTTGACTGCAGAAATGTGGAACATACAAGAGAATTTGGAGTATCCAAAAATTATCATGGGTCAAACATAAAAACATTGTTGCCTTTATTGCAGGCTGGTTCACTCTAATAACTTCCTTTTATTTTATTTATTTATTTATTTTTAAACCGGAGCTGAGGACCGAACCCAGGGCCTTGCGCTTGCTATGCAAGCGCTCTACCACTGAGGTAAATCCCCAACCCTATTAATAACTTCTTTAGCAACTTGCTTGCATTTTAAATTTGGAGTGCCATTGGTGTGGGGGCTTTTTTGATATTTGTGAACTGCCTTAGCTCTTGCTGGAAGAGAGTCCCCATTTTCTATTTCCAAGCTTCGTTTTTGGTCACCAACAGGTTGCCCCATGAAGGTAATCTACTCCAAGTGACACTACTCAGACTGTGGTGAGCCTCTGCAGTAGACTGCTAATTGGAGTCAGAAAGGACTTTGAACCAGCTCTGCAGAAGCATCCAACAGCTCAATTGATTGCTATATACCCGCTCTCCAAATTGTATTCTAGGGACCACCATTTAATGACCCCGCTCCTTGCCTTTTTATAAAATCCAGGTTTGCACTTTGATTCTAGCCCATTGAAATGACTTATTAGAGAGATGAAAGACACCCTTTTATCTGTCCTCACAGTGACCAAGTCACCAGGGTGTCTTATTTTCAGATTAGCTACCTGGAGTAAGCTCTTTCCCTGATCCATTTTACGATTCTCTCCAAGATACCTGCGCTTTCCTCCCTGCCACACTTTTGCTCTATGGAGTATTAGGAACTTCTTTGGGGGTGATGCAAAGCAGTTCAGTCAGTGCAGAGGAAAACGCAGACTGGCTTTACCTGGTAGGAGAAGAGTGACATCCCCTGGCAGAACACTCATGCTAGAGAGGAAAACATTTGGTGAATATCTGGATAACTGTATTGTTGCTTAGCAGGGCTAATGGATTGGAAAATTGTGAATGTGTGCATACATGCATTAGATTTTTGTATTTCTAGCAGATACTTCAAAGAGTAGTTAAACAAGTCAGCAGCTTCCTTAAATTAATAAGTGGGCATTCTTTAAAGCTGGATGCAAATATTGGCTGTCTCGGTGGGTGTACTGTAGATCTCATCCAGGAAGCACCGAATCCAGACAGAGGTACTCATCCTTATAAGACTCTCCATTTGGCTCCATCCTCCTGTTCTCTCAACTCCACTGTACCAACTGAACACTGAATGCCCATGGTAACTGCTCCAATGCATGTTTATATTATTCTGTTAAATGTTTTCCAAAACACTAAGGGTAGATATAATTGGTATCCCACTTTGTGAGTGAGGAGACAGAGAGAGCTGAGTAAAAGCCAGTATGACAGAGCTGGGTGCGGCAACACAGCGGCACATTACCTTCAAACAAAGTCGTTTTCCTGAGTGATTTAAAAATAAGAGTATTAGTCGCCATATTAGCAACCGGCTAATAGCACTGAAAAGCCATAAAATAATCCATACATGTCATTAACTCATTTCACTCAATAATACATGGTACTCAGTGCTTGTTTGTGACAAACTTAGTTGCAGTATAAATCTGGACACTGGAACTTTGTGTGTGACCATTCACTCTCCCCTTCTACAGTTTGACCTCTGTAAAGGGTTCTTTAAACAGTGTTTTTCAGAGTCCTGTAGAGAGAGATGGAAACGCAGGTGTGCGTTTCCCCAGCTTTGACTTCTTAAGGTTTCAAATCAACTCCACTTTGGAAACAGGATTTTCTTCCTAAAGAAAAAATAAGAAAAAGGAGGAGGAGGAGGAGGAGGAGGAGGAGGAGGAGGAGGAGGAGGAGGAGGAGGAGAAGGAGAAGGAGGAGAAGGAGGAGAAGGAGGAGAAGGAGGAGATGGAGGAGAAGGAGGAGGAGATGGAGGAGGAGGAGGAGGAGGAGGAGGAGGAGGAGGAGGAGGAGGAGGAGGAGGAGAAGAAGAAGAAGAAGAAGAAGAAGAAGAAGAAGAAGAAGAAGAAGAAGAAGAAGAAGAAGAAGAAGAAGAAGAAGAAAACATTCTTGGAGTGGCTACACTTCATGGCTGTCCTACAGGAACCACCTACATTGGTCATCTTGTCAGCTTGGCTATTTTCATACCAGCAGATACTTTTTAGATTGCAATTCCAAACAATCTAACAAATATCTAACTGTGTGTGAGCACTGGGCTTGACATGGAAAGGATGAATTTAACCTCAAAGAGCCTCCATGGGAGATGGGGGATCAATAGATGTAATGGACAAAACCAATACAATGCACCTGAACTAAGTTATCTGTAGGGTTCCTTGAAACTTTTTTGAAATTTTCATATATTCTTTGAAATTTTATACATATGTATATTGATCATATCCACCTTCTTATTCCCCAACTTCCTATCTCAACTTCATATTCCTCCCTCTTTATTTTTATTTTTATTTTTTAACTTACTGAGTGGACACAGGCCTAAAGAAAGTGATTTTCCTTTCCCCCAGCTGCCACCAACGGATAACAGTTCCTCAGCTAGTGGTGAAGCCTTCGAGGCCCTCCTCTTCATGCTGGCATTTTAACTGGCTTGATGGTGTCTCTGCCGTTTCTTATCACCTAGTCACTGACAAAGCTTTCCCCGCCATGTCCTCCAACAACAAAAACACTGCAAATGTTTAAGGACAAGTGTTCGCGTTATTTTCAAGGTTCTGGGATGGGCAGAATGGTGGAAATGTTGTGCTTCTGACAGAGGAGTAGGGCTCTTTCAGGTGCCGGTGGAGTGAGCCATATTTTCATAAAAGAGAATTCAGGCTGAAGCTCTTGCAAGCCAAGGACATGCCCAAGAGGGTTGAGTGGCAGAGACACAAATGTAGTGAAAGAAAGAGTAAGACTGGCATCGGCACAAGGGGAAGAAAATCTTTAGATTTTGTTTTGGAAGGCCAATATCCTATCACTGTGGGCACTGAGTCTTGTGGTTTAAGCAGGGGGCAGAGCAGAGACCCAGGCAGGGTATCATCAGACAAAATGGGCTGACATGAGGAATGGAAGTATGCTTTTTGATAGGTGGAGTGGGATTTTTCTGAATGAGATCAGGAATATATATTCCATAATTAATAATCACTATAAAATTTAAATTTTTGATTTTGTGGTGGACTGAATGAGTTGATAGCAAAGTAGAAACTCATTTCTACCTTAGCATCAGCGTACCATCACAAATATGTAAATTTGTAAATGGTTTTTCTTCCATCATAACTTACGGCAAGAAATAAGCATCTGAAATTGCCTATAATGGTTGGGGATGTAGCTCAGTGGTAGAGCACTTTCTCTATATTCCCGAGGCTCTATACATATAGGAAGTAATTCCCCAAGAATAATAATAGCTGATGGACTAAAAATCAGCCTTTGAATATGAAGCGATTCTTTTAAATTTTGCTTTTTCTATAAGTGGATGTTTTTTAACCTGTTTTTTTTTTTTTCAGTTGGAAAAATATTTAGTATGTGTGTGAAGGCAATGATAAGGATCTTGAACCTTTCACATGAAACTAACTTCATTTTTACACTGAGTTGGTCTAAGAAAAATGAGAGTTATGCTTAAGTGGTATGCAAAAAAAATGTTGAAGCAAGGTGAGTCAGGGATACGGAATGTGTGGGATATTAGATGGAATATGAAACTCTCTTCTTTTGACCCTCCCCTCTTTATTAGTGCCTACTAGTTTTCCACACTTCACCTTCTTGCTTGTTTTCCTTTCTGGGAAAACTGGAGAATAATTGGTTGTGTTCTGGCTGTATCTCTGCCCTATTAATGCTGCTACCAAATCCTCATAGAAACAGTGTGGCTGCTTCAGTTGCATGATGTCTTGCTTGTGGGGAGTTTTTCACATCCTGTGATGAATTAGCTCTCCTAAGCCTTTATGTTTCATGTGGGTCTACAGAGATTTCAACTCAACAATGACTGTACCATCTACAGCCAAAGACACTTATTTTCTGTTCTTTCTCTGGGAGCAGCATTCCATTTCTGATCTCCCTAGGCTGTATGAAGGCTAATTTCTTTCTGCTCCATTCTGTATCCTTTTTGCACTGGAGCCTTGCAGAAGCACTCTTTTCCTCCTATTTCTGATGGCCACAATTGCCTAATATCTTATTATACACCACTGTCAGCTCAGTTTCCCCAAGGCATTGAGTGTGTAGAAGTCAGAAAGACAAAATGGTCTGGATGCAGCACTTATTGAAGTGGGCACAAGCTTTATTGATGACTTTGGTTTGAAAATCTCTTCCAAGCAAGACTGTCTCCTGATACACTCTTCGGAGAAGAGAGGTGAGCTCACATCCACCGACACTGCCCACATAGACTGTGAGTTATCCTGTGTTCTGTGTGCACCTCAGCGCCACCGTTTCCTCTTGCCAGAGAACCCTGCCTCTATTCATGCTCCTTGACTTTTATTCTTTATGTCAGATTGGCAGTTTTTGGATTCTTTCTGAGGAAGCTAGAGTACAAATCATCCTTATGAGTTAGCAATATATTTGCATGCAAGAAATAAGGCAATAAAGGAGAATCTTCCCTTAGGCCCTGGG
This sequence comes from Peromyscus eremicus, assembly GCF_949786415.1. Taxonomy (NCBI): domain Eukaryota; kingdom Metazoa; phylum Chordata; class Mammalia; order Rodentia; family Cricetidae; genus Peromyscus; species Peromyscus eremicus. Next base: position 42,027,245 of record NC_081429.1, read on the forward strand.
TTCCTAGGAGTGATGGTTTATCTCGATTTAGAATCTCCAGGCAAACACACATCTGGATGTGTTTATTAGGTTGTTTACAGAAAGGTTTAACTGGAAGGAAGACCTTCCCTCAGTGGGAATATTATAAATCCATAGGCTGGGGTCCAATACTAGGTAAGAGAGAGAGAGAGAGAGAGAGAGAGAGAGAGAGAGAGAGAGAGAGAGAGAGAGAGAGAGAGAGAAACTAGCACACCAGCATTCCTCTCCCTCTGCTTCCTGACTGCAGAAGAAAACACGACCAGCTGTCTTGTGATTCTACCACCTTTCCTTCCTTACCTCCATGGCCTATGTTCTTTCTTTAAAGGTAAGCCAAGACAGACCCTTCATCCTCTAACATGCTTCTTGTTGGGTACTTATATGATCATAGCAATATGAAAAATGTGTATACACTCTCAATGATTGTGCAATGAGCTAGCATAATAAAGGTCAGTTCTGGAATCCCCAGCATTAAACTCGGCATATTGGACAGGTACTCAGTAAGCATTTGCTTACCGAGTGAATGAACTCACGAATGAGTAAGTTGGTTGGACTACAGCCCCACCTTTCTTCCACCCACATTCCATATCTCAGATGCCACTGGAAACCTCAGTGGGAGAGGGGAATGCTGGAATGAGTACAGGGAATGTTTGACTTTTCCTATCATGTCTCCTGCATGGTATTGTGTGACACAGCCCAAAAGAATCTCAGCTTTGCACAGTGCTCTGTTTTCTGCTGTTTGGGCATAAAAAAAAGTTTCAGTCCTGTTATCTTCTCTTTCCAGTGTGATGTATGAAGGAGAGAAAATAAGGTCTTATTTTAAGACTCCTTGCCCCAGTGCGAACTGAAAACCTTCTGCCTTGGTTGATAACAAAAGATGAGAAAAAAAAAATCATTGACTTAGAAAAAGGGTGGAACACAAGTAAGACTTGTGCTCAAGTGTTTTTCTTTTCCTGTTGACCGGTTTCTGCAGAGAGCAGCTTGAAACACCCATGCCTGTGTTAATCCCCACAGTGGCACAGGGCTGGATCCCCAGAGCATGCCCACACACATTTCTCCTCTAGTTCTTGTCACGAGCACCATGAGCTTTATCTCCTGTCACTCTGCCTCTCAAAGGAGTCACCTAGGCTTGCTGTTCTTGGAACAAGCCGCCAGGCTCCTCCTTACCTGGGAGCCCTTGAACTGTTATGGAATGTTCTCTCGGCCGCCTTTCTTCCTACCCTCTTTAAGTCTTAGTCCCCAAGGAGCCATTCTTGGGCCTCCCCACTTGAGCTGTATTCTCTCATATTCCCTTTCCTATTTGTTCTCATTAACTGTTTCCATGGGATTTTTGTAAAGTAGTTCCAAATTCTTTTTCTACTTGTCTTCTCCAAAGAAATGGAGAAACTAATGAAAATGGGGATCATGCTTGTGATGATACCCATTGACGGTCCTGGCACATACTAAGTTCTTGGCAAATGCAGATGTATTGTGGCAGAGCTAAGCATCTGAGTCCCTGACTCACCAATTGGGAAAACAAGACAACGTCATCATTTGACTTGCCTGACTCTGACACCCACACTCTACAGCAGTGAAATGAATGTGGACAGGAGGACTTTTGCTTTTTGACTCAATGGAAGTATGTTTTCCCTCATCCTTCCTTCATCTTGTTCTCTTATCTCTGTGTCCTGGAGAAGATGAGCAGGTGGAAGTGGTTGGAAGTACAGGGTGAGCAACTCCAGTATGGGAATGGCTGCTTATTTTGTATCTATTTCTGGTGGATAACTACTTAGCACAGACCGATTCCAGCTAGCATAAGAGACTTTGGTGTACCAATCCAGGGTATCACCACTTAAATGCTTTTATAAACTGTGAAGAAGACAATGCTCCTGTGCACACATGCATGTGCACACACAATGCTCTCTCTCTCTCTCTCTGTCTCTCACACACACACACACACACATCTGCATTCATACATACATATACCTATATATGCATGCAGTTTGACTTCCCAGAACTCACTTGGGCAAAATTTTCAAAAGATCACAAAGAAAGGGCAATACTTGTAAACACAACCTACGTTTGGCTACACCTGTTTTTGTTTGAATGCCTGGAATGCCAAGCCATATTTATTTTTTTGAAATCTCCAAATCCTGATTGGTGGTTTTGAGTCTAATCATTACTGGTTGCTAAGGGTGTGCATTTTCCCCAAGTGTGGGCATTCTCTTCAGTAGCTCTCAACAAATAGTCTCCACCTAAATGGATGTGTCTGGTATTAAAATCAGTGACATTCATGCTGAATCAGAGTCCCATGTTTATGAGTGGATCGCCTCATCTCTCATTCTACCACTAATGACTTGGATTCCTGAGAGAGAGAATAAAATATCTGAGTCAACAGAGCCCTGGCTACTTCTCAACATTGGTGTGGCCTTTCTGATGTGGTTTCTTTGGTCTTTATTAAATTTAAGAATATAATTCTTATTTCATTACCTTTTAGCTAAAATATATAAGCATATACTACTTTGGAACTCTATATTCTTTCATTAATTCATTTTCTTTTAATTAAAATTCTCATTCTGGAATTATTTACCCAGGCATATGAAGTATTAAATTTTCAAGGATCTGTAAACTTCAGTTGTGTGGGGTTTACTATTTTGTGCAGTTGGGGAACTGCTCTTTTTAAACTCAGAAACTTCAATGTAAAATTTAGTTATTAAAACAAATGCAAAGTGATTTTGATACCTTTAGATCAGTGTTTCTCAATCTGTGGGCAGCAACTCCTTTGGGGTCGCATGACCTTTTCACAGGGGTTGCACATCAGATATCCTGCATATCAGATATTTACACTATGATTCTTAACAGTAGTAAAATTACAGTTATGAAGTAACAACGAAATAATGTTCTGGTTGGCGGTCACCACAACATGAGGAACTGTATTAAAGGGTCTCAGCATTAGGAAACTGAGTACCACTGCTTTAGATAATCTGGAACTGTTTAGAATCTCAAGGAAATAGAGCTCGATGTAAAATATTACTAATAGGGAGGCTTTTCAGGGGTGAAAAGGAGAAGAAAATTCCAACCAGCTACCACTGGTCTCAAAGAGGAACGGGTTCAGTTTTTCAGGCCTAGGGGAAATGAACTTGCCTGCCTTGCAGGAAAGCTGAAGTTAGTTAAAGAGATGAAGATGTAGACAGACAATAGAAGGGTAAATCAATGTTACTCACTTTAAAATATTACTTTGAGATACGACATATATGTCTCTATTTAACCTCATGAATCAAGCATTGCTGTGATAATTAATCAGATGTCTATCTTAAAAAGCCACTGGTAACTTAATTACTCCTTCCTTTTCTGAGGATAATGTGCACCAAGGTGCTCATGCATCCTAGGAAATTAGTGGGAGAGTTCTGTCTGTAGGTGAGGAATGATAAGATATTATGTAAAAGCTTAAAACATTACAGGATCATTAAATAAGGGGTTTGTGGGGTGTATACAAAAAGCCCTCTCCTGAAACATCAAAGCCTACTCCAGCAAGAGAAAATCAGTGACTCAGGCTCTATCTTCTGGCTAGAGCCTTGGGAGCCGGGGTCTGGCATGGGTGCCATTTCTAGTTCACAGCCTGAGGATGTTTAACAACTTGGTGTCCATTTGTGCTTGTGATGTAAGAAATAAGTGTTCTACCTGGACTGCATTGCAACTCAGCATGTATTTATTTTGTGGATAACTAAATGAAGACATGACCTGGTAGCACTCTAAGTACATTTGAAATGTCCCCCGTATTGGCTTCCTTTCCTATGTCTTTCAATCACTCTTACTCACAGAGCATTCTTTTGAAGCTCTGTGCTCCAGAATATTTTATATTTGGTTTTATATGCCTCTTTACTGAAGAGATAGAGGTTATTGGTTGGGAACCCCTCAACTCTTTTTCCTTTGCTGACACCTCCATGGACAGGTGTACATACAGCTAAGCCATTGGCTGTGTGTATGTGTGGGGGGAGGGATCTGTGTTGGGTATTTATGTGTGTACACTTGTGTGTTGTGGAGATCAGAGATGGATGTCAGATGTCTTTGCTAGTCCTTCTCTATCTTACTGCTTTATTTACTTTCAGAAACAGGCTTTCTCATTGCACTTGAAACTTACTGATTCAGAATGTCTAGCTGGTTCAAGGTTCACTGATAGGCCATTTGGTCAAGGAGGTAAGGGCATATGGGGTTGGGTGGAAGCCAAGCCATGCTAGCCATTGTAAGGCAGGCTGAGGAGTTCAGATTTTAAGTTCATCCTCCTGTCTCTGCCTCCCCTAAACCAGGTACATACTGCTGTGAATGATTGATTGATAAATAAAATGCTGATTGGCCAGAAGCCAGGCAGGAAGTATAGGTGGGACAAAGAGGGAGGAAGATTCTGGGAAGTGGAAGGCTGAGGCAGGGAGACACTGCCAGCCGCCGCGATGAGAAGCATCATGTAAAGATACCGGTAAGCTACAAGCCACATGGCAACTTATAGATGAATAAAATGGGTTGATTTAAGATATAAGAATAGCTAGCAAGAAGCCTGAGCCATTAGGCCAAACAGTTTAAATAATATAAGTCTTTGTGTGTTTACTTGGGTCTGAGGGCCGCAGGAGCCAGGTGGGAATAGGATAACTACAGCTTCAACATATTATCGCGATTGACTTTTTCACAAGTTCTGAAGATATGAGCTCAGATCCTCAACCTTGTGGGGTGAGCACTGTACTGACTGAGCCATCTCCTCAGCCCCTAAGCCACTGGGTTTTGTTTTGTTTTTTTCTCTGTGTGAGAGAGCTTCCATCATCACCTCTCAGGGGCCTTCTTCCCCTACTGTCTTTGCTGCACATTCAACTTTTCAGCAAACTGAAACCCAATACCTATTAGGGATGAGAAATAAAAATCGGATAAAATAAATTATAGATAGATAGATAGATAGATAGATACTCAACTAAAAGTTGTGACCAATAATACAAACAGCGTTATAGATATGCTACCATCAGAATGATATTGAAGAAAATAGCAGGCATTTACATGGAGCAAACAAGGCCTGTCTCTGAAGAGAGGAACTCCGAGTAAGACATGCCAGAGGCGGAGTCAGTCATGCAGAGAGAGGAATGGGAGATGCAGATTAACAAAAGGCGCTGAGGTAATAGAGTTTCACATACGAAACTATCTTAAGGAGATTGTGAGGAAGCAAACTGGGAGGGGAAAGCAGAAAAGAGGTCGAGGTTCACTGCTAGGCCATGTGGTCAAGGAGGTGAGGGCATGTGGGGTGGGGCGGAAGCCGAGGCATGCTAGCCATTGTAACGCAGGTTGAGGAGTTCCGATTTTAAGTTCAGATCACTGCAAGGCAGGGGCAAGGTCCACTTTTATGTTATAGGGAAGCTCTTTTTACTCTATCCTGGGAAGAAGAGGAGAGAATTCAAGACTGCAGATAGGAAGTTAACATTGGAAACCGTTGGAGGGCAGGCTGGGTAGAGGTGGGTACCCACAGACATATTGGATGGGGTGGCTTTGCATTGTGATCTCAAGAAGCTGAATGTAGAAAGAGGTCTGCAGCTCATCTATGGATTAACTGAAGCATGAGTTAAAGCACTGTCAGGTACAGGGCACGGAAGAGAAGCAAGTTAGAGATATTAGAAGAATCTGCCAGACAATGGTAGCGCACGCTTTTAATCCCAGCACTTGGGACACAGAGCCAGGTGGATGTCTGTGAGTTCAAGGCCAGCCTGGGCTACAGAATGAGATCCAGGACAGGCACCAAAACTACACAGAGAAACCCTGTCTTGAAAAAAAAAAAAAGGTATTAGAAGAATCCAGAAACTACTTAGGATGAGATGGAAGTGCTGCTTGATCAGATTGTAATTTTCCTGTAGCTAGAGTTTTCCTGGTCCTGGTTATCTATACAGAGCGATATCCACAGTATTCTCCCTACTCCAAGCTGGCACAAAAACATGGCAACCTCTGCTCGGAAAGTGGCAGAGGAGAGGGATGAGGTCCAAGATTACTCTCTGTTTTTCACAGGTACCTCCTGTCAGAGCATTCCTGCTCTTCTCTCAGCCACTCTACTGTGGTGCTCACTTTCCATTGTCAACTTGACACCATCTCAAGGAACCAGGGAAGAGAGTCTCAATGAGGAATTGTTTGGATGGGATTGGTGCATGGGCAAGCTTATGAGACACGTTCTTAACTGGGCCAACAGAAGTGGGAAGTGGCAAGTGGGAAGTGGGAAGTGGGAAGTGGGAAGACCCACCCTGAGTACGGGCAGCATCATTCCCTGGTTCAGGTCCTGCATTATGTATGTTTGGGCAAGTGAGCTGAGTAGTTAACATGCACACTTCATTCTGTCTTTGCTCTTGACCACGGATATGACTAGTCTCTCTCTTTTAATTTAAATTATTTCTTGTATGTTTGAAATTATTCTATAATTACATCCTTTTTCCCTTCCCTTTCCTCCCTCCAAACCCTCCCTTAGCATACCTCCTGGTTCTCTTTTCAAATCCATGGCCTCTTTTTTCATTAATTGTTATACATGCATATATATGTATATGCATATATATTTCTAACTATGACCAATTCAATCTCTATCTATCTATCTATCTATCTATCTATCTATCTATCTATCTATCTATATCTCTTTAAATTTATTGCCTTGACCTCCCTACAATGATGGACTGTTACCTGGAACCATGAACTAAAACATACCCCCTTGCTGGTTGCTTTTCATCAGGGTATTTTATCACAGCAACAGAAATGACCCTAGGCCATCTACTCAGCGTACTCACTTTAGAAATCCCCAGAGGAGCCGAAGGTGCCAGTGTCTGTGGAAATACACACTTTACAAATTGGAAGAAATGACATGCTCTTCTAGGAACTCTCTCCTCACAATGCACTCCACTGCAAGGCAGCCCCTGAGTACGTCCAGAAAGCATTCCATTGAGAACAAGACGTCTCTCCTATCTTCCAATCTTTATTACCTTGGAAGCACCTACTCCATGGACCATCAAATTCTGTAGTGGGCTAGTAACTTGACCTAAGCCTTTACTGCTGAATTATCATCTCCATGTCTCCTAAATATATAACTGATGGGGTGAGCAGAGCCAATGCAGTAGTTAATTTTGGTAGGGCTTATTCTTTCCTTTCTTATAAGATTCTAGTGGAGGTTCCTGGAATCCAACAGCTTTGTGTCATTTGCTGCTTTGGAAATGATTGAATTTGAGTATGAGTCTTTACCAATTCCTGGTCAGCAGTACATTTTCTATGTAACCTCCTCTTGGAGTTGTTTTATTTGATTTTGTGATTACCACATTCAACACCAAGAATTAGACAATGTTGAGCATTTTCTTACTACTTTTGTTGTCTCTTGAATGTTTTATGGTTTACATTTGGCTAGTAAGTTTTATGTGTTTATTTTAATGTCTGCTGGTCACGTACACTTATTGGCCAGCCCTCTCCAACTTCTCTCTTTCCTAATGGGTCTCTGATGATTACTGGTTTTAAATCTATGTATCTGTCACTTTCTGAGGTGGTTCTCAGTATCATTAATATTCATCAAGATGCTTCCAGCCAGTCATTACTTGCTTTGTTGGGGGGAATATTGTCAATTCTGCCCCTTGCTTGTGTCCAGTTTCTTTGAGCTGGTTATTACACTATTGGAAAAGCTTCAGAAATGGAGATAGAAAGCAATAAAATGACAGTTCACCAGGAATGTGGTTTGTTGGGGAAGATTTTAGACTTCAAAATGTATGATCAAAAGACCTGCATAGAATTACAGTTACAAAATTCTAGAGCAAGGTGGACCTTCATTGTAAAACAGTGACTTCTAGTAATCTACCAAATAGCTTTTATCCCCTTCTGTCTTACCAGAGGTGGGTCTCAAGGGCATTTATAGTTGTCACAGATCCACCTGACGGGCACACTGCTTCTCTTCCAGATAGGTACATCCAAAGATGAGAAGTAATGCCAGCAGAAGCACTTTGGAGGTAATTTAAAAGGCAGTGTCTTCCTTATGGTTGGGTTATAGGTGTGATGGGCAGAATGGTGGGAAGTATTGTTACAGCTACAGAGACTCAAGCCATAGAGCAAAGGTGTAGATGCTCAAAAGTGAGACGCATGTGATGAGTCACATTGTAAAATGGGATCAGTTTTAACAGAGAAAGAATATCCCTGTTCTGCTGGCACTTTTGGTTGTGTTAGCAACTGAACACAGTCCCTCACAAATAGTCTGGTCACCTCATACAGCTCTGGCATTTGCTGTCTAAGGAGGTATAGGGAATTTAGCCCAGACTTAATTCAGTGTTACACTGTGAGTGCATCTAATAGGAAATTACAACAAAATCCGTTATTACATAGAATTTTGTAGGTATTTCTGTCTTTGAGAAAACTAAAGTCAAAACCTCGCCGGGCGGTGGTGGTGCACGTCTTTAATCCCAGCACTCACGAGGCAGAGGCAGGCGGATCTCTGTGAGTTTGAGGCCAGCCTGGTCTCCAAAGTGAGTTCCAGGAAAGGCGCAAAGCTACACAGAGAAACCCTGTCTCAAAAACAAACAAACAAACAAACAAACAACCCCCCCAAAAAACAAACCAAACAAACCCTCAAGTTAAGTATATTTAGTCCAAAGTTGCACGAAACTTCCTGTTAATGAGTCTGCCATGGGAAGCACAGATTTCATTATTCTCCTGGTGAACTCACGAGCTCTGAATCACTGTGTTTGCGTCTATTCATCATTTGGGTACGATCTGCCTTCTCTGCACTTTGGAATATGTGAAGCCGCCTTCTGGCATTGAATATACGTCCCTGTAGATTGATTCTATCCCCTACAGGGTAACGGTCAGTGAATTACAGTTCCATCTTTGCTCAGGAACTTCCAATAGCTTTTCATTTCTTATTGATTAAAAAATCCAACCCTTTCCTGTGGGAAATGGTGAATTTCCTATGCATGGGCCTCTGTCTTGACATTTCAGCTCAGATTCCTCTGTTGCCTTGGACTTAACTCTTGAGTCCCACCCTCTCTCAAGGTTCAGCTCTTTAACTACCCAAAGCTGACAATTCCTTCTTTAAATGTGTTCTACCATTGAAGGGCTAAGCATAGGAGCTTTGCTGTAAAGTTCCTGGGGTCAGTCAATTTGACCATGTTCTCTTGGGCTCTCATGTCTCTCTGCAGTGTCTTCTCTGCTTTCATTTCTCAGAGTTCATGTCAGCATTGCGTTCATTAAGAGTTATAGTTGGAGTGAACCGGCAGTTTTACTATTGTCCTCCCTTGTCTAACTTGCCCTGATGCGAAGAAGAGAATCAGATTTCTTTGCACAAGGTAAAAAAAAACAAAACTACAGAATCCCAACCGCATTATAATGGGTCTGAAATCTGGAAAAAGTTCATCTGTAATGCTGCAGCTCATTCTTGCAATACTACAACTTAAGAGGCTGAGACAGGGGGATTATTATGAGTTCAAGCTTAGCCTGGGCTATTTAGTTACAGCCCAGCTTGAGCTACACATTGAGACCTTGTCATCCACCCCCTCCTCTCTTTCTCTCTCTCTCTCTCTGTGTGTGTGTGTGTGTGTGTGTGTGTGTGTGTGTGTGTGTGTGTGTAGATGCCAGTATGTGGGTGTGGGTGTGTGGAGGTTATAAGAGAACATGTAGAAGTTCACTCTTCCCTTCTACTACGCCGTCAGGCCTCAGATGAACTCGGGTCATTGGGCTCGGGAGCATCCTCCTTTAGCTGCTGAACCATCTTGCTGGCCCTTCTTTTTAAAAATCAGGGTGATTTTAGTTAACTTAGACACAGAATTAGTCCTGCCAAGACTTGAAACAACAAGTTCACCAGCAAACACACTTTCTAAAGTAAATGATGTTTTATTGTTAGAGACTTTAAGAATATAGAGGTTTCAAGGCTGAGAATTTCAAAGAGGAGAATTCCCAAATCCCTATATTTTTTCCAGTTAAGTTGAGGCTGATTGGAGGGATGGGCCTAATTCTGTCTTATAAGAGGCCCTGCTGACTTAAGCATAGACCACATGGCACTTACTAATATCCTTTTCGTTTTTGTTTAATAAATATTTGTTTATTTCATTTCAGGTGTCTGTTGTGTGCCTGATACCTATAAGTGCACCACGTGTGCTCATGTGCCTGTAGAGACCAGAGGATGGTATTAGATCCCCTGGAACTTGAGCTACAGGTGGCTGTGATCTACTAATGTGGGCACAGGATCTGCTGCAAGAGCCCCAGGTATTCTTACCCACTAAGCCATCTCTCCAACTATTGTGTGACACTATTCCTGAGGAGACACCAACAAGTATCTGCTCACCCCAAATAGGGAACTGACAACAGACCAAAGTATGGATATAACTAAAGTCCAAATTGTTAAACCAGTTGAAGGGACTCTGGCTAGCTTGAGCATGGCAAGCGTGGCTCTGGCAGGCTTTGCTCTTCTCTCCATTCTCTCTGCCTTGCTAATAACTGTTAGATTATATTAATAAAGCTAGCCACCAAGGCCTCCTGACTACTTCCTTCTCCTGAGGTTGACTACCAAAGTCCAGCAATCAAAAGCTCCCTTTGATTCACCTAATGAGCATGCCCAATTAAAATTAAAGATGTCATTCTAACATGGGTTTCCCCCCTTTACCTTTACAAACCTCCATTTGCCTTTTGACCACGTCTGTCTACTCTCTATCCAGAGGCAGTCCTTTGTCTCTCCGGGACAAATGCCCCTGCCCTTTTCCCCTGTCCCCTTCCCCTTCTCCCTCATGCCCTATCTACTTAGAACCACATCCTAGCCCATTCTAACACAGACCTTCCCTTTTTTCTCCTCTTAAACATTACACCTGCCAGGTCATTTGCTGCTGTTTTTCTACCCAAGTCAGAAAGTAACCACTTTAACTTTTCTTTGCCGCTTAATAAAAGATCCCTCTGAGAAAACAGGTGTTTGGGTGTGGTTTGTTCCTAATCTGGGGTCTGGGAGGAAGCCCCCTGCTATGTGTGTGTGTGTGTGGGGGTCTCCTTCACCAATTAGTTTAATGAGGGTTGCTCAGAGGATATGGGTAAGGAGCTATTTACAGGAGCAGAGAATACTCAAAAGACAGCTGCATCTCCGAAACCCACTCCATCATGGATGGCAGCTCACAAACCTGGGGACCTGTATCATACCTCACAGCCTGCAGGCAGGTCAACAGGTTGGAGGGTTCCTTTCTGGTGGCTTAGTTGGTTTGACTGGTCCCTGCCTCTTCCAGGTGGCCGGATTTGTGGCAGAGCCTTCTAAGAATGATTCTCATCAGTCTTTACTGCTTATACAGTTTTGAGGAGGGAGGGGCCTAGTGAAAATGGTCAGCTTTGGGGACTTCCTGAAGCTGTTTTGAGTTGTTTACTTCCTGTTTTAGTGAAGCTTCCCTGCAGGCTGGGGTGCTTCACCCACTATCCTTCCCAGAGCATTCTGTTGTTTCACTTCCTGGTAAACACCCTGTCCTAAACTATCCTGCTGTTTCACTTGCCCTTTTACTTCCTGTCTTAAGAAGTTTGCCTCCATGATGGAAGGCTTTTTAACCTTGGAAGAAACTACTAACACAACCCCACTCTTAAACAGTTTTAATTAATTAATTTATGTGCGTGTCCATGTGTTGAACCTGTGTGTGTGTGTGTGTGTGTGTGTGTGTGTGTGTGTGTGTGTGTGTGCACATATGTGCAGGTGCATGTCTGTGTATGGAGAGGACAGACATTGGTACCAGCTGCATTTCTCAATCACTCTCCACTTCATATTTTGATTCAGGGTCTCTCACTTGAGCCCAGAGTTCACTGATTTGGCTAGTGGTGTTTTCCAGCTTGCTCTAGGAATCCTTTGTCTGTGCCTCCCAAGTGCTGAGGTGATTGGTGGTCCGCTCTTCCAAGCCCGGCAATTACATAAATGCTGGCATCTAATATTTAGTCTTCACTCTTGTGCACCGAGTCCTTTACCTGCTGATCCACCTCCCCACCCACGGACTTACTAAACTCCTTATACTCCAACTTACTTGCTCCAGACTTCAGCGGCTGTTTTGTGTGGTTGTCCCAACTTAGCTTAATACACTGTATCAATACATTATCACACCTCAGCTTATGCTGCCATTTCTGGTACCATCAGACTTAAGTAACAGTACCACAACTATATAAAAACAACTCTGAAGAAAGTAACAGTTAATTCCCTTATGTGACAGAGCTTTGTAAGAACTGAGCACCCCTAGAACTTGTCACAAGTTCAGTTATTCTCTTTAGTTCCTGACGTGTGCATGCTTGTGCATTGTTCAATATATAGTAAATTATATGTCTTGTATGCCCATATACACATAGGGAGACTTGTATTTAAAGAGGATAGAGCATTCAAATATATGTGATATATCATACACACACACATATGTATGTATGTATATGAAGAAAATCGTAAGGTAGTTGTATGTGTATGGGCATCATCTAAATAAATTATTACTTTTTCTTTCCCATTGTTTGCTATTAGGGAGAAAACAAATAGCAAAATAGTGCCTATGAAAGGAGCTGCTGGGTGTCAGAAGGTTGGTTGTCCTATTAAGTGACATCGAGGATTAATTCCCTTTATGATCACCTGTTATTGTTTGGCTGAGACGTCTATGTGACAGGCAAGCACAGTAAGTCAGATTTGATTCAAGACCCTGATATCAATTGAGAATCAATGCATTCTAACAGAAAGCAATGCGTTTGTGAAATGAATTTAGAAAGCATGAGATTTCATTCTCTTTACTACATCTGGAGATCATGAAGTGATGCACTTGGTCTCTTGACTAATAAATGGGCCATTTTATTTTCTGTTAGTTCTCATCTCCCTCCCTGATTTCTCTTCTGACATTCTGCTACCTCTCATTATTCCTTCTCTTGTGTTCTGTATATGAAGAGAATAAAGCATGCTAGTTTGAAGACTATGCACATGACAAACATCTGTAATCAGGGAGTAGAGCATGCCTTTTTAAGCATTAAGGCTCTCATTACTAAAATGAAGCATATGAAATAATGACATGGCTGAGCGATAGTAACACCAGGTTTTTTGGTTTTTGTTTTTGTCTAGAAATTTGCATTGGAATTGAGAGAAGTGAAAATAACCTTTTTTGGGTGGGATAAATAAGTTGGAAGAAACCACAAAGCTGTGAGGAGGCAATAAAGTATAAATAGAACAGACCAAGGTCATTATGTGCGTGACTTAATAGCAGATATTCATAGCTGAAAACCTCTATACGGGAGAGCCACTAAGAATTAGTATGAATTATTTACCCAGGGGGAAGGGAGGGGAATAACTTTTATTCACATTTGGAATATTGAGAATGAAGAAGATATAACTGCTCTGTTGATTGTTGAGGTGAAACTCATACTAAGCTTTAGACTTCCTTCTGCTCTGTATATTTGCTACAACGAAGAATTACAGAAGTGTTTTCCGCAGCGGAACCACGTACGTTGAATATCAGTTCTATACAATTAAGTTTTTCCTTCCCCAGGTGTTTGAAGCTTTCAGTGTCTTTAAAATTTCGTGTACTAAAGAACCTTTGACATATTTTTGCTTTCTAATTTTTATTTTATTATGTTATTTCATTGGAGGGAAAGCCTCGCTTTGTAGTCCAGGCTGACCTGGAACTCATGGCCATCCTGCCTCAGTCTCCCACATGCTGTGTTTATAGACATGAGCCACTCTTCCTGACTTGGTTTCTTTTTGCTTTTTTTTCTAACTGATTTGTTTTCTTTTTAATTCTACTGAGTTTGTCCCTATCACCTGTTGATAATTAGCCTTCATGTAGAATGTCATGTTAATAATATGACATCATGACATTTGGGAAAACCTAAGAAAGTTATGTTTTGTTTTTTTTTTTCTGGAGAGAAAAGCTAATGCTGTAACTAATAGGAGCAGTTGAAATTTTACAGCTGGAAGGAGGTGTGGAGAGCAATACTAAACTTTGAGCATCATTTCACAAATAAGAAAATGAAATAGAAGAGTCACTGATAATAAACAGCAAAGCTAACTTGTAGAATTATACAATAACAGAATTGTAGCTACTTTGAAGAAATTAAAGTATGTTTTCATGTCTAAAAAAGACACCATTGTGCATAAACAAGAGACCTGGATCAAGTCTCCTCAGACTCCATTCTATACCAAACTCAAGGTTTGTCCCTTGGGACTTATGTGACCTTGGGCCATATGTTTCCTCAAACCTCATGCTTTCAACAGTAAAACGAGCAATGACCTCCTGTCATAACCTAGAAAATCTGAATGCCTCTGTTCACTTATTATTTTATTCATCTGTTAGCAAATAATTGTGAATGTTTTAATGATTAAGAGTATGTATGCAAGATATTATGGGATGGAAAAAGAATAAAACCCTAACCTTTGTGTTTAAAGAATGTAAAGTCGTAAGATATAAACTGTATAATGTAATTTATTCAGTATTACAATTTTAGTAATGTGTATAATAAACAGAACATCTTAAGAAATGTACTAGGATAAGAAAGGGCAAATTTCCCACAGGAAAACAGGCCTTAGAAGGTGCCCCAATGAGTGTTCATTTTAGCTCTGGAGGCTAGATAGGATTATGTAGAAACCGTCCACCGAGGGAGAGATGAGGAAGAAACCGCGGTCAAGTAGACAGAAGAGGTTTTGTCAAAAAAAGGCAAGTGTTGAGTTTTTGCAGAGAGGGTTGACAGAAGGACAAAGGAGGAAATTGGTGGGAGCAGAAGCTTCATGAAAATGAGGAGTAGCAGGAAACATAGGAAAGACAAGTCAAAGCTAGTGTGCAGAAGCTTTAGGACTGTGAGAATTAAGAAGCAAGTATCTCTTGGGCTAGGTAGACATGGAAGATGCAAATATGCTTGAGATATGCTATCTGCACACAGAGAATGTGGCCTTTTTGTGGTTCTTTGAGAGTTTCATACAATGTGTTTTGATCATATTCACCACACTTCCCCAAATCTTCACCATTTCTCTTCCTCCTTCCCTATCCAACCAAGTTCATCTTACTTTTGTTGTTATTATTGTTCTTGTTGGTCCCTCTATTATGTAGTTCCAGCTGTCCTGGAAATCACTATGTAGACCAGATTGGCCTTCAACTCATAGAAATCCACCTGCCTCTGTCTTCCAAGTTTTCGGATTAAAGGCATGTGCCACATGCCTGATTTATGTTCTTTTATTGTTATTTTTAAGACTGCTTCATAGCCAATTTTGTGCTGTCCAAATATTCTTGCATGTGTGGTCTTCTACTGGAGTGTGGTCAACCCACTAGAGGCTACACTCAAAGAGAAAACTCTTTGCCTCCTCCAGCAACTAGCGATTGCCAATATCTCTATTGGTTGGCGTGGGATTGAATGTCCAACTCCTCTTTCACTTCTGAGATTTGGTCTGGCTTGGGCTTGCACAGAGTTGTACATGCTGTCACAATTGTGGTGAGTTCTTGTATGCAGCTGCCCGCTGTGTGCAGAAGACAATGTTTCCTTGTAGTAATCCACCACCCCAGGCTCTTACATTCTTTCTGCCCCCTCTCACACAGTGATTGCTGAACTTTGAGGTGGGTGTTGTGGTATATTATGTTCCCTTTGGGGCTGAGGATTTATCAGTCTCTTATTCTCTGCTTTGGTGGTGGGAGTGGTCTATGGGCCCTCACTGGCCAACATCTCCAAAAGAAGTAATTCATACCTGGAACTGGGCTTTTTATTTGTTAGCCTGTGGTATCTAGTAGGGTCATTATTGTCCTGTTATGGAGTAACTCCATTTTAACTCTTTTGGGTCTATCTATCTATCTATCTATCTATCTATCTATCTATCTATCATCTATCTAAACACACACACACACACACACACACACACACACATATATATATATATATATATATATATATATATATATATATATATATATTAGGAAGTGAAAGTCCTCTGAAAGTTAGTGAGCTGTAGAACAACATGTGTGGCTTTGAACAAGATGGCTTTGACAGCACTCTGTGGGACATTAAAAAGGAAGACCTGGAACCAGTGTATTGAAGTGGAGGAACCACAATGCTCAACAGAAGAGGTACTATCTCTGAACCTGCTTGGTTAGTTTATCTCAGTATCCCTTAAACATTTGGTGTCATAGCTGTCCTTCTTTGAGAATGTACTGAAAGCTATAGCCTCACCTGCAGAAGAGATCTTTGTGTGAGTATGCATTTTCCATTAATTTAAGCGTAAGGTCGTGCAGGGATCCTCAAGTTGAGTTATTCTGGTTAAAAAAAAAATCAGGGTTTCTGGAGTATTCTATGTAGTGGGGGCTGAAAATACTTGAGTTATGTCTGTGAGTCTGTGAGAACCACAGAAATATGAATATATAGATGATGAACTTGCTATGCACAGATACATTGCTCTATGATGTTATCCTTGGCTGTGAGATTTGCATAACTTGGTTCTCACCTCTGTCCTCTTTTCTAAGTCATACAGTAAGAAACAACTGGATTATTTTTAGTGAATGGAGAACAACTATTTGGGATTTAAAGTACTTGAACACATAGGGACATATTATTTGTGATAGAGTGCTCAGGAATCTGCATGTCTTATTCTTATATTCATGCAAGTCTTACATATTTTAATAGCTGGAAATTAATTTCCCTCATTTGTATTCTAAACATGATGAAGGTATTCAGTATTCATGTAGCTCTGATATAAAATTATATGGAAATTCTAGTACAATTTCAGTAATTAATGTCTGTCAATTATAAAGGGTTACAATTATAGCACTCATAAGAGACATAGTATATGGAAAATACACAGATCATCAGAGAAATTAATTTCTGATACCCAACCCTTTGATTATGAAGAAAGCTAATTACTAAGTAATCATAAGGTGAAATATGCTAATAAGTGGTCACTTCAGAGGAATATTTTATTTTCAGAAAAAAGAAAGATTATAGTTTGGGAGACTAAATGTGGGTGAAATAATTTATAATATTAATTAAAATTTAAATATGAACTATCTATCAGTATAAAAATTTTAACATGTGTGTTAGTTATTTTTCACATTGTGGTGAGAAAATGCCTGACAAAGGCAACTTACAAGGAAGGGTTTGTTTTGGCTCACAGTGTAAAGGGGCAACCTGTCATGGAGGAGATGTCATGACCTCAGGAGTGTGAGATGGCTGGTCACATTACAACCGCAGTCAGGAAGCGGAGAGAGATGAATGTGGGTACTTGGCTCATTTTCTCCTTTGCAGTCTGGCACCCCAGCCCATGGAATAATGCTGCCCATAGCCAAGGTGGATCTACCCATCCCAGTTAACCTAATTTAGGAACTCTCTTACTGATATACCCAAAGGCTTGGCTCTTAGATGATGCTAGTTCACTGCATGATAGACACGTGAGTCAACTTTGTCGTCCTAAGTCATAAAGTCTTTGGAGAAAGATGAGATCATCCAATCCAGCAGTCCTCTCACTTAGTAAATGAAAAGTGGAAGCAAAATGTTTTATTTGCTAGGTTTGCAGCGATTACCAGAGGTTCTGATGCCATGAAGTTAGGGTGGAAGGCTTCATTCCATTATCAGGTCAACTATGATGGTTGTACAAATGACCCCCTTATGAGGAACTCAAGCGTTCAATCATGCTGAGTGATTCTACTGTGCTTTCTATGAGGCAAATGGTACAGTTTTACATTCATGAACATTTATCAAAATAGTGGCCAATAAATTAGAAGCATTATCTTCTGCAATTCTAAGGTACAGATAATATTTTTAAAACACGATTTCTTTTTACATAACCCTGGCTGTCCTAGAACTCACTGTGTAGACCATGGAGGCCTCTAAATCACAGAGATCCCCCTGCCTCTGTGTCTAGAGTAGTGGGATTGAAGGTCTGTACCATGACACCTGGCCCAGAGAATCTTCCTGATGAAACACACTTCTCCAAGTAGATACTTAATTAAAATATTTGCAAGTAGGACTAGAGAAATGTCTCAGCAGTTAAGAGCATATGCCACGCTTACAAGGAACCTGAGTTGTTCCCAGCACCTACACAGGGTGCATTTCAACTCCCAGGAACCTCAGCTCCAGGAGATCTGACAAGCTCTTTTAGATTCCATAGGCACCTGTAGTCATATGTCCATACATTTCCCCCATGAACATAATAAAAGTAAATAAATCTTTAAAAATACTTGTAAGTAATTTTGTAAACTCCTCCAAATTCTGTCCATCTGAAGTAAGCAGGAAAAAGTCTACTGTTATTAGTCCAAACAAAGGAGCCATAACCAAAACATATTAAGATGTCTTAGGCCTGATAGATAGAGATATACCCAATTTTAAAAGGATCGAAAATGGCTGCCTTATTGCTTATTGGCAAAATACATACTTGTATACTTACACGTAATACACTATGTAACTATAAATCATAAAAATACAATCAGATATGAACTGGGGAGTGGTTTTGTCATTGGTTCTTGAAAGAATTTTGAAGAGTTGCCTTTTTGGGTGGTTCCTGTCGTTGTCCTTTAGATAATCTTTGTTCCTAGTGACTTGTGTTTGCCCATAGGCTGTTTGTCTTGTTACTAATTTGATTTAAAGAAGGGGGGGTCATACTATTTTCATGGTTAGAAGGGGCTCTAGGGTAGTTATAGCTCAGAATACTCTGTGATGAACTGCATCAGAATTATCTGTGGTATTCACTAAAATGAGAATGCCTACATCCAACCCTTACCTGGTATGATATTTCAAAGAGCTGTGGGGAGGAGAGTGATGGAGACGCAATATTGCTCAGGTGATGCTTGCACCTGATAAGGTTTGAGGTCTGTTGTTCAGTGGTTCTCAAAGTGGGATCCTGGAATATTAGCAGAAGCAGTATTGGGGAACTTGTTGGAAATATAGATTCTCAGTCCTCACCCCAGAACTAATTTAGGATTTCTGCTGAATCAGAAACTCTGGAGGGGAGGCCCAGCAACCTGTGTTTTAATAGGTCTTCCAGACAATTGTAAAATAAGATAAAATTTGAAAGCCATCAATTCTAGACAATTCCTTCAATTTACCTTGAAGAAAACCAAGGCCAAGGTGAATAATTGGCTTGTTCACAAAGCAAATCACATGGCCCTTTCAGAAAACCAATCCCTGGCCTGTTTAAAACTTGAATAGAACAAACTTCCTATCTTCTTCATACTTCTGGGGAAAAGAATGGGGATACAGCAGTGGTGGTAAGAAATGAATGAATTTGAGTTTATTTTAAATTGTTTGCATTTTCTAAAAGATTTTCAAAACTGTATCCAACATGCCTTACAAAAATGAACCACGTTTAGTATGTGTGAAATGCTTTGCATTCATTGGAAGAAAAGGGACCAATTTTAAATCTAGAGGATTATTTCTAGCATTATGGCATGGTAGAATATTTTAAGTAGTTTGTTATTAGAAACGAGGCTATAAAATGTTCAATGTTATTCATGTTTTGAATAGGAAGCCGATTTTGTAAAATATTTTATGATTTCCAATTCAAACATCAGAGCTGGGGAAACTCATTTGGTTTAGAAGGCAATGCCATGCCAACACAGAAGCTGTGATTAAAACAAGTCCTGCTCACCTGAATGGTGAGAGATGAAATCCTAGCCAAGTGCATCACTGCTGAAGTTGGCACCTTTACAGCCCCGTCTACCCTTTTTTTTGCAAAACTACAGTTGGCATCCAATTCACAACAAGTTTTGCCAGAGAGCCATGGAGCGCGTCCTGAAAGCGCTCTGCTTTATGCCTCTTGGGTTTTTTTTTTGCAATCTTCTCAAATTTCTGTGTGTCAATGAATAGAGGTTCCAGGGGAGAGATGGTCCAGCCTTGAGGTCCATATCCTGTCATTGATTTCTATGCAACACTCTCATCGACTTCGATGGGAGTTCCGCACGTGGATCAATGTCAGGATATGGGCCTTTACATTTAGATGTGAAAGTGTTTTAATAGTGGTTGGCAAACTTGTGATGAATTAGGGTGAAAGATACAAAGAATTGGCTGGAAACTTTCAGACTCATAAGCTACTCTTAAACATTACGAGTGTTTGAAATAATATAATCAACAATAACGACAACAACAATAATAATAAATAGTGCAGTAGGAAATTTATGTATGCTTATTTGGACCAATAAGTGTCATAGTGTGTGATTTAAATTACTTAAGTCTGTTCTGGGTATCTTATGAAATGTTGAAAATGAAGTCTGTAAGTGACCAAGCCATTTGAATTGAATTCTCCTCTGGATTGTTACGTAACAAATGCTTTTGCCTTCCCTTGACTGGAATCTCACCATAGGTATAACTGAATCTCATGATTCAAGACATTATTATATTCCTGTTTCCTTGCCCTCAGTATATCTGAATCTGTTCGAGAAGATAGGAAATTAAAATGCAGGATATTAAAACTAAAACACAGAATTTTAAAAATAAATTTCCATTGCATTTATGTGAATCCATTGTAAGTATCTAGTAGTCATAACCATAATGACATTCTCTTCCAGCAAAGTGGTCTCCCATCACACATCCTTTTACCTGCATATTCACTTACTCCTTGGTACTTATGAGGGATTGGTTCCATTAACTCCTTTAATCAGGGTGTTAAAGTCTAGGGAAGCTAAGTTTCTTAGTGTTTGAATATGACCCATGCCCATTAGTCTGTATATTTTAGTCATCTCATTATTGAATTACTTCTTAAGCCAACACATAATGACAAGCAGAGAAAGTCTTCTCATGTTTATTTAATATGCAATTTTCTGAGTATTTTAGTTTATTATTACTTTTTTTCTCTGTTTGAGACAGGTCTTTCTACACAGCCCTGGCTGTTCAAGAATTCTCTATGTAGACCAGACTGGCCTTGAACTCACAGAGACCCACCTGCCCTTGCCTTCTGAGTACTGGAATTAAAAGCATGAGCCATGCACCCAGTCTGAATATGTTAAACATATGGTTAGTTGAATCTAGGCCATAGAACCTATAACTATATAGGCTGTCCTGTATATGTGTTATGATATATTTGTACCTATGTGATACATGACTCTAAATATGTAATGATATTTGATGGCAATTACCATCTAAGTTCAAGGTTAATTTACAATTCAAGCTACTGTCCTGTGGGTCAAATGGTTCTTTTCAGCTGGAGGTATCCTCACTGGCATCATTTTCTAAACATTATTTACATCTTTGTTATTCCCTTTTCTTTCAAAAAGTTATCTCACCTGGATAGGCGAGACAGTTGTTTAGCTTGAACTGTTTAGGGGGCCCCCAGGCAGGCAGTGGAATCGGGACCCATCCATGGTGCATGAACTGGCTTTTTGGAACCCAGTGCCTATGGTGGGACACTTTGCGCAGCCTTGGTGCAGGGAGGAGGGGCTTGGACCTGCCTCAGCTGAATGTACCAGGCTCTGCTGACTGCCCATGAGAGATCTTGCCTCGGAGACGGTGGGAATGGGGTGGGGTGGGGTATGGGGGGGAGGCTGGGGGACAGGAGGAGGGAGGACAGGGAAATCTGTGGTTGGTTTGTAAAATGAATAGAAAATCTCTTAATAAAAAAAAAGTTATGTTACTGTTCGTTTATTGTGGAATCCTCCCAAAGTCTTAGTTTTCAGCCATCAGCATTCCCAGAATACCTGGTAACTATGATGGCATGGCACTTAATATTGGATAGAGAGCCAAACGTAGCTACAATTCCCGGATTCTCCACTGATTTAATTACTCCCTTCAGTCACCGCTGTCTGGGCATCAGTGGGACGAATGCTGGCTGTAGATGTTTTCTTTTCTTGTATTCTAAATAAAGATCCAGGCATAAATATCTTTCCTTTCTGACCTTCACCATAGTCACCTATTGCCTGACCATCAGTCTGAGAGTGGAATAAAGTCCAAGGTGTTTATTTCCAATGTGCTCAAGTCCCTTTCCCCAGAGTGTTGCTATTCACAGAGCACTCTACTAATTAAGTTGCTGTTAAAGTTACAGGCATGTACACTTCAAATCTCATCTCCATTCTAATGTGCAGCATCATGGTTAGTTCTAGTATAGATAATATTTTTAAAGAGAGTTTAGAAAATACAGACATTTAAAGGAAAGGGTGAAGTAGGACTTTAATTCTGTGCTTTAGAGCAGGATGACGGGCACTCATTCTCCCATCTTTCTCTTAAAGCTCACACTAAGCATTTCGTATTCTTACTGCCAGGGCTGTTGAGATTAGTTACTGGAAGAAGACATATGTGGGAAGGGAGAGGAAGAGAGCTTGTGCCAGGAAAAAGCAGGAAAGAGAATATTTTTGTTAATGGAATAGCTGATGAACTCATAATGACAACATTACCTAAATGTGTGTAGAGAATAGAGAAAAATGCTAATGTCAGTTGAGACATATGAAATGTGGACATTGCCAACTGAGGGTTTCTCTTTCTGTGTAACCGAATATTTTACTGGTTACTGTCAGTGTGTTTTTAAAATTGATTTGATTTTTAGAACAAAAGTCCCCACATAACTCTATGCAAAGACTGATAGATAAATTCGGACACGGACCTCTTCTGAGTTTGATATAGTCAGCTTCCTACCCAGCATTATTCATTCCCTTCAAATAAAAACCAAATGAGGCTTTAGTACACAGGACAGGAAGATAAATCAAGTAATTGCCACGAAGCCAACCATAGTCAAGTCCAAACAACACTATAAGTGGGGGAAATAATTACCACAGAGAAAAAAGCAAATATTATATAGCTTTTTCTTTGACTTATACTAATGCACAGTGCCATTTTTTAGTATTTGTTATTCTGCTTGTATGTATCATTTTATTCATAAATTAAATAACTATTAGATATATTGTTTTAAACATATTTTGTTAAAAAGTGGTTAAGAGCTGTAATATATTTAGGATTCTCTTATGAAGGAAACATTAGAATAAGCTAAACATTATTTTGTTACTTTTTAAAATGCACCTTCAGAATAAATTAAGCCTGCAAGCATTATTTTTAAGGTTTTTAAACCATCAAGGACAGTGAATCTGATTTTTATACTAATAGCAGCAAAGCTACAAAGTATAAGTTGAACTTAAATAGGTTTGCTTAAAATAGACAAATATATTGATAAGGTATTTTCCAGAATTACACAGAGTGTACTGTATACAAAACACATTCATCAGTCTTTTGAAAATATCTTTCTCCTGAATGGAAAAATACCTTTAGTGCTTTCGTACTATAACCATGTAATAAATATTCTGTTGGACGAAGGCTCATTCAGTACCTATCTGATCTTGTTGTTACTTAGGTTGAGTGAGTGGTTGCTCTCTGTGTGATTTTAGTCTGTGCTTTCTTTTACATGCGTGGAAAGGTTAGGCTTTCTTTCTTTTCCTTTCTTCTGGTTCCTTTTTGGAATAGCTGATCAGTGTGTAAAGCTCCCTTCAGGGTCAATGCAGACTCAAACTAGTGTCATTTCAAGTGATAATCCAGTGAGATTAACTGCACAAAGAAAAAGAACAAAATAGAGCTTGTCCGTGTGTGTGTGTGTGTGTGTGTGTGTGTGTGCGCGCGCGTGCGCGCGCGCACGCGTGCATGTGTGTTTGAGTGCCTGTATACATGCATGTGTATGTGGTGTGTATTGTGTGGGAAAGAGAGAAAATGAACTCAGCTCTCCACTGTGAAGTCAGAAGGCAGCTCATAACACAACTTTGGGCCTCTATCATCTTTGCTACCAACCTCAAAGGTATTGTGCTCATACAAATCAAGTTACCAGACTCCATTAGTCTGGGCCTATAACAATGGGTGGCATTTGCTAAGTCGGGCTCCACTCTGTCTTCTCTTTCTTCCCCCTGGGGCCCAGCTGTGTCTGGAAGCACAGCTGTGCTTCCCATGAGCCCTCCAGCATTTCACTACGCAGCTGTGAGAATGGCTTAGGAAGCACTGGGAGGCAGCTGCAGAAGTGATCACTACACCAACCTCTTTAAGACTGTCTTGAGTCAGTTCACTGGTGAATTTGAGAATCCTTGAACCCCCATATTCAATACACACACTGATATGTACCTGGAATTCAAAGGGGAGAAACTGGAGGCTTAGATTTCTTGAGATGTTTTTAGCCACTTTCATTATGGGTCTCACTTGAATCTCAAATCATAACTCTATTAAATCGCCTCCACATTACGTCAGTCAATTTTCAAATGAATAGTTACATCAATAACGTGTGTGGTTTTAATTGCATTTGAGGATTGGAAAAATATCCCTTTATTAAGTATTTTAAGCAAAGTACCAGCTCATGTATCTTTGAAAATGGGATTATATTAATATACTACATTAAGTCAGACATTACCCCAAATTCACTTCCAAATGCTGATTTATCTTTATAAGTTTAAGTTTTCTATTCACAAAGTATTATTTTAATATTATACAAATCTTTTCTTTTTCTAGCTAAAAGACAGTTGTCAACATTAGCTCCATACAATGCTATTTTGGTAAATGAAAAATAGAAGATTTCAAAGACACTCAAGACACAAATATAAAATATGATGCTATAATCAAAAATACAAATTACAAGAGAGTAGCCATCTTTCTATGTTAAACAGTTGAAAGACAAGAAGAGAGTAGGCTTTAAACATTAGGGTGGGTTTCGGGAGAAAGGGGCAAAAATTAAACTTGTCTCCAAAGTGGAAGAGCCTTCATGAATAATAACAAAGAGATGGGGAAGAGATGCAGTGTATTCAGAAAACAGTGTGAGTTCCGTGAGGCAGATAACACATATTAAGGAATCAGAGATTCAAATCAGAGAGATAAAGCATCAAGGATCGTGAAGGATTGTGAATGCCTGGAGGTTCATTGCATTGGATGCTGTGGGAATTGGAAAACAAAAGGGATTTTTAACAAAAATTTGCCCATGCTTTGAAGGGCACACTATATACCCTTGAAATTAATCATTCATTCAGATTTAGTAAATACATGCCTACTGTTGAACATAGTGTTTGTGGCTGAATTAAGTATCAGGGGTGACCATGGACATAGCGCAGATAACGATTGATTTCTTGATAGCTCTCTTAGGTCCCCTCACTTGGAGCTTTGAAAGAACTGTTCGATGAACGTGTTATGGAGATGCAACAAAACTTAAGAGAGCCAACAAGGCTTGCTTGCTGATGTGCCCATTGATGAAAAGGAAGCTGTTGGCATTGGGAATCAAGTGGTGTGAGGAAAGCAATCCTAGTTACTGAGTACAGTTAAGAGTTAGAACTCTCTTTATGAGGGATTCTTGGGTGGGAATGGTGATTGTCTTCAGTTATGTACCTGCTCTCGAGCCTACCGGTCTCCACTGGGTAGTTTCCTATCCATGCTCACTCATACCGCCCTGGGTAAACAGAGAATGTCACAAAACAAAAGGAAAAGAAATGAGACCCTGCAGGGATGAAGGGAGGATTGTCAGAGATGTGTGAGAGAGAGATAAGAGAAGGTGGGGGTGGGACTAATCAGAATGCATTATAGACCTTATGAAACTCTCAATGGACAAATTTAATTCATAAAAAAATGTTTGAAAAGGAGAAAGCCACGAATGTGAAGTTGCCAAACACAAGATGTATGCTAAGGACAACAGGAGTGAGAGAATCAGGAAAAGAGACTAGCCAGCTGTGTGCTGGAACTTGTACTAAATAAGGCCTGGCAATTTCTATTGGCTTAGTCAGGAGCCAGAGACCAAGGCAGAGCAGGTGATACGTTTTCTAGAGTCC
The DNA here is from genome assembly GCF_949786415.1 of Peromyscus eremicus. Classification (NCBI taxonomy): domain Eukaryota; kingdom Metazoa; phylum Chordata; class Mammalia; order Rodentia; family Cricetidae; genus Peromyscus; species Peromyscus eremicus. Next base: position 42,052,918 of record NC_081429.1, read on the forward strand.
ATCACTCAGGGTTCACAGAGGGCTCGGATAGGAGAAGAATATGTCTAGCAGAAGATGGGGGATAATTTCCACAAAACTCAATTTCCTAAACATATAGACAGGTTTGTTTAAAACTGAGTAAAGTAAAGGCAGGTTGGTTTTCATATTTTTATGTATGGCTGATGGAAATGCAGTTATGCCTCTTTATAATAAGCCACAATTCTCTGATTATAAGTGCCTCGACAAAATTGTGTTTACAGTAACACGCAGATAACTGACACAAGAGGAGAAATTCAGATGGCCAACATGAGTATGATACAATAATAGTCAACCTCAATAATTAAATAAGTGGATTGAAAGAAGTAAAGAAAGCCAGAGGGATTCCATCTTTTTCTGAGCAGACTGGAAGGGGAAGGAGAAAGATGGATTCTCAGAAACAGTGTCATCAGAGGGAGACATTGACCTCCCTCTGATGGAGAGGGTATGAAGCTGATTCAACCTCCTCTCTCTCCTAATGTCTAGTGAACGTCATCCCGGGAAAACAAGTGTGCTGGCACAGGCGTTCTGACGTGTCATCTCAATGGAGAGTGTTACAACTCAGATAGTTACCGGGAGGGAAATGGCTTAAAAGTGTGCATTCATAAAATAATAGTATGTGCTTGTGACTACTTTTGAAGGGAATTTATCATGACAAAATTTTATTGTATCAGAATAAAAAAATTTCAGAATGTATAGCACTATTTGGCAAGGGAAGGACATGCTGAAAGATGAGAGATTATCCCGGCGAACATCTGAGTTGTCTTTGGCTGTCTCTGCCTGTCCTGTGACTGGTTTTTTTTCTCTCTCTCTTTTCCTTTGCTTTTATTTTACTGCTGGTTCATACTTTGTAGATGAGCAGATGTGTGAGCACAGTCCAAGAAAGGTCTTATTTTATTTCAGTTATCCTAAACTTAGTCTTTAATGACATGATATGCATTATCTTTCATGCCATTTGATCTTAAATGTCTGTTGATAATTTGAATGAAAATTATTTTTCATGCTTGTGGCCTTTTTTGAAAGGACACATATACATATGAATATGCACTGTGTGCATGTATGTATAAACATGTTCTTATGTGTGGAAGTGGACATGTGTGAATGTGAGTGTTGGAGGTCTGCCATTGATATTGAGTGTCTTTCTCAATGGCTCTCTGCTTTATATGTGGATGCAGGGTTTCTTTTTTTATTATTTTTTATTTTTTCCCTGAGATGGGGTGTCTCTGTATAACCCTGGCTGTCCTGGTACTGTCCTCAGACTCACAGAGATCCTCCTGCCTCTGCCTTCTGAGTGCTGGGATTCAATGTGTGCTCTCTTGATTGAATCTGTAGCCCACTGTTTCAGCTTGTCTGGCCATCCAACTTGCTCCATAGACTCCTCGTCTCCATCTCCCATGCTGGGATTTCAGGCAGGCTGCTGGAAATCTGGCTTTTAGTGACCCGTGGGCATCAGAACTCAGGGACTCTGATTCTGTGGCAACTGATCTCCTGCAGAACCATCTCCCCAAACCTCGCTTTGTTTTTGGAGACAAAGTCTGAGCCTCGACAGCTCAGGCTGGTTTCTGGCTTGCAATCCTCCTATCTCGGGCTTCTAACCGCTGAGATTATAAGTATGTACCTCTATGTCTGTCTCAAGCACAGTTTTTATTTAGGGAAATGATACTGCTCCATGTGTATCATTTTCTATGAATCTCTAAGAATTAGACCACGCTACAGGGGTCACTCAGTCAGCAGGAGGCAATGAGTTTGATACCAGAACTCTCGCGAAAATGCTGGGCACGGAAGCTTAGTGCTGTGGAGCTGGAGGTAAGAGGATTCCTGGGCTCTCTGACAAGTCTAGCCTGATGGTGAGTTTCAGGCCTGTGGGAGATCCTGTATCAATGATATGAGGCTGTGCTATGGTTTCCACTTGCACACACAAGTGTGCACCTGCACACACATAAGCAAACTCAAACACAGGCATTTCAAAGGCTAAGCCAGTGAAACATCCTGTTGTAAAGATGTGATTATGTTGCTATTTTTAATTTGTTCCTCCATTTCTTATTACTAGTTGTGTTTCACTTAAAATGAATCTTATGATTAGAAAAAAGTATAATAAAAATATTTCTAAATCTCTGGATCAACATTATATAATCCCACCATTAATCCCTATTTTTAAAGAAAGACTTTTGAGTGAATATAACTTTCAGTTGTGTATTGAGACTTCTTTGACAAAGTAGGATGCAGAATGTTGAACATGGTTCTCCTATATTTTGCTTGTGGACTAAGGAAGCAAAGTCATTAGTGCTAGACTCAAAAGTTAAACATGACTTGGTCTTGGGAATATTTTTTATTATATAAAAATTATTCAATCCCCAAAGACCTTTTATTTGCATGTATTGTGTCAACTGATATCAACTGGACAATTAAAATGAGAACTTTAAAAACTATGACAATAACACATTACAGTCACTGATGTCAGAATGGTGATATCATCTAGGATCTAGACAATTCCACAGTATGTGACAGAAGAGCCATTGAAAATGCAAAGAATATTTCAGTGTTGTCAAGAGAATTATTTTAATATCTGTTAAAATAAGACAGGGATGTTCAGGGTCCCTGAACCATCCCCTGTGAACTGCAGGTGTGATGGTCTTCATTCTCTCCTGTGAACAAAACTTTCACCCATCTCCAGCAAATGTATATACAATGTCCCAGGCCCATGCAGTCAAATTAGTCTCAGGATTATGTTTTACCATTTTGTCTAATGTTGGCAGATTTATTTTGCCATTGTGCTCACATAATTAAAAAATATTGGACAAAAAAAACTTTATATAAAAGAATTTTTTATCCAAACATTAGGAAATTGGGTATGACATATGTGTCTTCATCATGCTTATTTTGTTAGCTTAATTATGTCAAATTACAAAGACGTCATATAAAATGAAGTCATTTTCCTCCATAATTAAAGACATTGCCCTTATTGAAAGGAATCACAAAGCCTGGAATCCAATTTCCAAGTTTTGGTAGCTGTGGTGAGATATTGTGTCCCTCAATATATTGTGTCCCCCAATATATTGTGTCCCCCAATAAAACTTGCCTGGAGATCAGAGGAAAAAGCCAGCCACTATATAAAAGTTAGGCAATGGTAGCTCATGCCTTTATTCCTATCGCTTGGGAGGCAGGGATCTGTCTGGATCTATGTGAGCTCAAGGCCACACTGGGAACAGAGCCAGGTGTGGTGGCACACCCCCTTAAGTTCCAACACTAGTTAACCATGGAGGTATAGAGGTCTGCACAGACAGACAGGAAGTGACAGAGCTGGGCAGGAAGAGGAAGTGATATAACTGGACAGAGAGAGCAAATCAGATGGCAGAACAGCATGGCATCTAGGCCTGGGTAGACAGGAAGTAGCTTGCTCTTTGGAAGGTGCGGAGTTGGTGAGGTGAGGTTAGCTGTGGCTTTCCCTACTTCCCTGATCTCTCAGGTTTTCACGCCTATATCAGGCTCCGTGTTTTTTTTTAAATTTAATAAGACCGTTTAGAAATCCGTCTACAAATAGCGCTGGAAATTATGTTTTGCTTTTTAAGAAGATGGATCCATGGCATGTATTAGATGAACTTCACTACTACACCCTGCAAGCCCGTGATGCTGAGAGGCAGGAAGGGAGGGAGGCTAGCCATCTACTCATGGCGAGGTTGCAAGCTGATCTTGGTACATGAAGATATTCGGCGACACCACGCTTAAGCCACTGATATGTGTCAGACAGACCCTGATAGACACGTCCTAAGTACCTATAGGATTCACAGACCCAGGAGCTTATGGGCTAGAGAGAAGCCGAAGGAGTGCAGAAAGATGGTACTCTCCTGGATGAGGTAACCTCCGATATTTCAACACTGACGTTCTAAGGTGACTTAGCCGTGTCACGCTTGAAAGCCGCAACCCTCGGAGGAGGAAATCTGAATAGGCATCGCCATCGAACAACACTGACCCACAAGATTTGCTCTTAAGTCCTCCACTGCCTCAGCTTTTCCTCCATGATCCTCTTCCAGACACAGAATAAAGGATCCCCGGAGGAGTGCGCCAAGTGACGGACACCCTTGCTGCTGTTAGAGCCCCGGTGTGCCGAGGAGCGAGTTTATGCGAATTATTCCAACCCGTGAATTCCTGAGATGGCTTCTGCTATTTCCTCTGTTTCGTACATGAAGAAAATGGAAACAGGGAGTGGAAGTGTCTTACCTAAGTTTACACAGGAGGCAATAAGCAGAGATAGTAGAAACGCAGCGTCGCTGAGAGTAGGGTGTGTGTCTTTAAAAAGCAAGGGCACAAACACTATTTTATGCAAAAGATTAACTCTCTAACCATGAGTTTTAGCTGTTTCGTGAAGAAAAGTGGCCCCCTTCTCTTCCCTTCCATCATAAAACTGGCCTGCACTTACTCTCAGGAAAAGCTGTTCATTGCCCGAGATCCAGGGGAAGGAGGATTTTCTAAGTGTATTTTTTCAAAAGTAACACATTTTCTTAAGACTAGAAATGCAAAATCATCTTCTGCACCGTGATTCAGAAAGTCCAGAACAATACAGTTAAGGTGATTAACCGCAGCTTCTTAGAAGGGGCTGGTGAACAGGTTTGGAATTTTCTTTGTTGAGGGTCGTCCTGCTTCCCATTGAGCTTTGTGTGGAATGTGCATGGTTTCTGGATCAGCCAGCACTGCCTAAAATGGCTCTTTGAAGTGGGAGGTCTTTATGACAGAAAACAAGATGACCACAAAATAAAAAGGATTAAGAAATAAAAGACCGGGAGCCTTCACGGTGTGCTTCCGCCACCTGGTGGACTGATGTATATTTGCATGTCTGTTAGGCTCATCAACAAAACAAAACAAAACAAAACTTGGTTTTCAAGATTTTTATTTTGTTGAAAAGGATTAGATTAAAAGAACATCAGAATTTTTTACACTATCCTCATTAGTCTGTTTTCCTTTTAAGAAGTAAATCACATTTGTTTATTTGCTATTCATTTATTTGTTTATCGTGTATGTGTATCAGGGCATGTGTGTGCCAGGGCTCATGTGGGGATCTTATAGAACAACTTAACGCTGTTAGTTCTCGTCTTCTACCGTGTGGATCCCGGGGAATAAACTCAGGTTATAGGCTTGGTGACAAGTGACTTTAACTGCTGAGCCTCCTCACTGGTCCATTCTCCAAAAGTATTATCCTACTTATATATTATCTGCTATATTATTATCCTATGTTGACGACTTATATACTATCTGATACTTTAAAATTGGTAATAATTATATATTTTACACATTATACTATTTTGGTGATTTATATATTATCTGTTATTTTAAAAATAGAATATTTAATCACTACCATTCACCCCACTTAATCTATGAAAGGGATTATTTAAGACCACATAAATTTATTATAGAAATTATGTGAACTATCTTATGCTCAGCAGATGGGGCATACTTGTGGGCAGTATCTGGGGTTCTATCATTTTTATTCTAATATGTATCTTAAAAATTAATCAATATATATGTTTAGGATGCGAGATACCACCATGACAGAGACATGTGAGATTAAGAGAAAGCTTCATGGGATTGCTGAAAGTTTAAAATACAAATCCCATCCAAACCAGTTTTCTGTAAATTTTGTCCCATCTTTGTCAGAGTAAAGCATCTATAGAGTTTATCAAAAGAATTACATATTATTATTACATCTTTTATCCAGAGAATTACAAGCTCGAGGAATCCCATCATCCTGCTTTTGCTAACTTTGAAACATGTTCATTTACATTTAAAATGGTAATATTAGGTCATACTATATGCCAATAAAATTAAGAAGTGTGTGTTATGTGACTGTTTGTGTGTGCTTCGGAAGACAAGAGAAGGATGTCAGGCATCTATCTGCCTTAGTGTCCTGAGACAGGATCTTATTGAAACCAAATGAAGTTCACCATTTCTGTTTCCACTAGGCTGGCTGGACAATGATCTCCCCTGTCTGCTGACCTCCGTCCCCAGTGCTGGCCTGTAGGCACGCGTGGCCTCTAGAGGATGAACGCTGATTCTCACCCTTGTGCTGCAAATGCTCTTTCACCCATTGAGCAATCTCCCCAGCCTTGGGGAATTCTGTTTTCTTTAGAAACAGTTACTTCTTCTGAGGATGAGGACTATTGCATCCCAATCAGACATCCTTGTTAAGAGACACAGATGTTGGAGATAAGTGATTAAAATAGTATTTGTAGCTAGAGTGTCCTGTGTAAGTGACTTTAGAGTTTCTTGTCTATAATCAGACTGTGGTTAGAGAATGGTTAATAAGATCGTAGCGTCTTAGGTGATTGTAAACGAGCCACAGTCTGTTCTGGAGTTCTAAAGGATTACTCCCTGCCTGGTCAATTTTCAGTCTCAGGCTAGGTTTGCTCTGTGTCTTCCTTTTATTTTTCAAGTGGGAATGAAATAACAATTGTTTTAGTTTTTATCTAAATGAAAATAAAGATACTGTAAAAAAAATAAGTAATGTATTTGGTGTTTTAAAATGGTTAAGAGGATGAGGATAGTTTTCTGTTTTTCACTGTGAACAATGAAACCACCAGATGTGGGATGGGATTGTTAAGAAAGCAGTTAAGCAATCAACAGGCCTGTGTTTGAATTCTGGCTCCCACAGCTACTATCCCCATGATAGTTAGCAACATAGCTTTCTGCTTAGAGCGTGGAATTGCACACATACCTTGGCTTTCTCTGCAGGGCTGCTGAGTGGTAAGAAGAGAGCAGCATTAGTAAAGTATAAAGCATCCAAAATGATGGAGGAGGAACGAGGGACACACGCTGCACTAGATTCTTTCTATTGATACAACACTAGGACCAAAGCAACTTAGAGGAAGAAGGCTTCATTTAGGCTTATGATTCCAGAGGGATAAGAACCCATCACCAACATGGTGGAGAAGTGTGGCAGCAGACAGGCATGGCAGCTGGAGACGGGAGTTGAGAGCTCACATCTTAAACCACAAGCATGAAGCAGAGATCAAACCAGGAAGGGTGGGTTGTAACCTCAAAGCTCACCACCACTGACATACTTCCTGCAGCTAGGCCATGTCCCTTAAACAAACATCCCTTATCCAAACAGCACCACCAACTGGGGACCAAGTATTGAAACATCTGAGCCTACTGGGGACATTCTCATTCAAACCACCACAAGTGGTGAGCCTTTAGTCTTTTCCTGTAGTAGAGTAAAGGACATCCACTGACTGGAATATATGGGCTGTGGACTTAAATTCAATGCCCTCTTTGATTTAGCATAGAACTTCAAGCCAGCTTGCACGTAGATATAATGGAATTATCTAGTGGACTTTGAAGACATTCAATAAACTCAGAATGTTGATCTCCCTTATGTCCCTTTCCTTTCATAATGTGGTCATAGGGTTGATTCTTGTTGGAAACCCTAAATGTTTGGCTACATTCTGATGTTTAGACATCTAGGAGTTGGCCTCCAGTTCAGACTTCTCTTCATATTCTAATGGGATCATCAATGAATGTGGCCACATTTGCCTTCAAATCATGTCAATATTCTGGTGTTTTCATCTCTACTAATGTGTCTAGTGTCATCTCTCACTTGGATTATTAGCTTTCCTAACTGGTCCTCTGCCTTTCATTTTTATTCTCCAATCTGTACTTTCATATGGCACAGTGAGGCTATGTATACTTGCCCTCCTTCTTCCCTGAACTTAAATTTCTCCTCTGACTTCTCCTTGCTGTATAGGACAGTCTACATTCCTTATTCTGAACTTCAGGTGATAAACAACACACCCAGCATGGTACCTAATGTGTAAAATGGAAAAAATGGATATGCGTTTAGCCCAGTGCTGTTGAGAACAAATGAATTGCATTGTCAGGTGTCTTCTCTGAGATTTGTGGATTTCTGGGGGAAAAAAAGAATGATGATGGAGAAGAGGATGCTGTTCATTTCTACAGTAGGCAGTTTATCATAATGGCTCAGTGCTTCTAGAGATAATTATAAGGAAGAGCTTGGCTAGAGACCGTTGAATAACACAAAATCTGGTACTCTCAAAACGTATTCTGTTCCTTCAAGTAAACCTAGGCATGGTGATTGAGCTATCGCTCCTGCCTCAAAGACACTTTCTAGGTTGGGAGAGCTGTCAGGAGTCATAGACTAGAGATTGGCTAGGCACCACTTGCCCCTTGGCACACCCCTTCCTAGAGTCCATTCTCTATCATATTAGGTTAAAACATGACCAAGTAGACAATGTGATTCCTAACCTCAGTTATATTTTTGTTTTTGTGGAACATGCTGTCATCATAATTTAATTTGAAGTCTTAGTATATTATTTTTTACTTATGAAAATCATTGTTAGTAACCAATGTTTTCCAACTGTGGTGGTTAATATTCATTGTCAACTTGATTGGATTAAGAAGTACCTAGGGTGTTAATGAGACATAGCTTTGAGAGTGTCTGAGGTCATTTTTGGAAAGTATTTACTGAATGAAGATGATCCACTGTAAATATGGTACTATTATATAGACTGGGGCTCTGGATTGAATTAAAAAGGGAAACAGAGAAATCCTGCTAAGCAGTGGCATTCCTTTTTTTTTTTTTTTTTTTTTTTTTTTTCCTGCTTCTAGAACTCCTGAGACAGGAGCAACGAAGCCCACAGTCTACAGCCTTAGAGTCACCTGCTCTCCTGACCTTGCCTTCCAGGATGGACTGTTGTGCCTTTACACTGTGAGCCAAAATAAATCCTTCCTCCGTTAAGTTGTTTCTGCCAGGTTTTTGGTCACAATGACTTTAGTAGCTAATACAGCAGCCATTTACAGACATCTGTCTACGTACCTGAGAATGTTTCTGGAAAATACTCCAGAATATACTGTATGGATCTCAAGTCTAAGAGATTGATTTATCCCAATATATCCCAATGGATTGTCATGACTGGGATAATAGTTGCCACGTAGGTTTGGACAGAAATAGAGATTATCTCTTACCCTTTAAGTTCAGGACTAGAAACAGATACCAATATTCTTCTTTTTAATGCTGCCCCTCATCTTCTGGTATTTGTATGTAGCTGACTTGGTTCGGCTTCCTTCCCATAGCTTCTCAGGCTGCCATCTGGATATTCCCTTACCTTTTGTTGAAGACGAGCAGTTTGAACTCGCCCATTCTCACTGTTTCATCCATCGTTGATGCCACATGGGCACCTGAAGTCCCTTTCCACCAGCTCTCCTCTTTGTCACTCCATTCTGTGTTCACAGTTAGTTACATCTTATACTTCTTCACCAATTTTTATTTTCAAATACTGTTCATCTAACCCTGTCCCTCCAAACAGTTCTTCCCCTGTGATCAAATGCATGATCACATTTTTTTTGTTTAATGTTATCACTATCTAGCCTAAACTATTTTAAAAGTCTTATCCTGTGGTCATTCTTCTACCGCCTTCCTTGATGAGTTTACATCAACTGTATGTCTGGGACTCAGGTAACATCCAGGGATGGAATTGTTTGCAAAACAAATCACATTTCTCCTCCTGGAATTGAATCTAGTCTCATTAATGATGTTTTATTCAGGATAAAGATACCAACATACCCTCCTCTGTCTTAGGGTTTCTGTTGCTTTGATGAAGCACCATGGCCAAAAACAAGGTGGGGAGGAAAGGGTTTACTTCCATGATACTGTTCATCATTAAAGGAAGTCAGGACAGGAACTCAAACAGGGGAGGAACCTGTAGGCAGGAACTGATGTAGAGTCCATGGAGGGGTTCTTCTTACTGGTTTGCTCAGCCTGCTTTCTTACAAAACCCAGAACCATCAACCCACAGATGGCACCACCCACAATGTGCTGGGTCTTCACCCATTTATCATTAATTAAGAATATGCCTTACAGGCTTGCCTGCAGCCTGATCTTATGATGGCATTTTCTTAATTGAGGGTCCTTTCTCTCAGGGGACTTCAGTTTGTGTTGAGTTGATATAAAACGGCCCAGCAAACCCTCCTTTCCAATATCATAGTCATTGCCATGGTAGGGGATCTTAGCATTTCCTGTTCTCATAGTGAAAAACCACGAAGTTATAGTTGCTTCTGTACCTCCATTGTTTTTCACCTCTAGTAATCTGCGTTGCCTAGAGACTGCTGTCTCTTTAGTAGAAGTGTGTTTCAAACCCTTTTGACTTTTTTCCTTCTGTGTCTTAATTGGATCTCCTAGGCTGATAGGATTGAGTGTACACTCCTCAGGAAGATGTGTATGCCCTGGATAACCTTTTCCTCTCCGTGGACACCTTGTGTTCTAGGCACACAGTGTTTCACCATGTATTGATTGTGCAGCTTTTCACACAGTTCTGTTTGGAGAAACATTAGGCACACTTCAGCTTGGTGAACAACTCAGTAACCAGGTCAAGTATTACTTTGCCTTTGAAACCTTTTTTATTCACCTGTGCTACTGACTTGTTGAAATTATAGTCTTCTTTTTTATTTCCAAACTTAATTAATACATTGCTTATGACTCCGCTTTAATTTATTTCAAATGAAGCAAGAGATGAGAGCACTTTTGATCATTTCTAATTGCAAAAAAACAAACATACATTTTAAATGATTTTTGTCCAAGAGTTTTCTTTCAGTATATCCCTTTCTTCCATTTAGTCATCTTTATTTACTGTTTCCAAAGAAATTAAACCTTCTTTTCCATAATGATTTCCTTAATGAATGATTTAGGGGGTGGTACTTAGAGAGGTTTACAACCATTGCCAAGATACATTTGAACACATCTTTGTGACTTTGTTATTCACAGATGTACCTCATCTTCATCAGTCTGTCATGTTTTATCCATTAACCCTGAGACCTTTGCAACTGCCAGTCTATATCCTATATATTCTGGACATTTCATAAAATCAGGTCACATGTCATGTAAATTTTGGTTCTTAAACAGTTCACTGGGCATGCTTTCAGGGTTCATTTTCTAGTGTGATATGTATTTGTGTCACATGTATTTGTGTGGGTGAATGGACATAACATCTTGTTCACCCATTTATTTGATGGATATGTGTGTTCCGTTCCTTCTACCTTGTTGCTTATGGACAATGTTGCTGTGGATTTTTCTCTGTAAACGTTTGTGATTGATGCACTTTTAAGAGAACTCACATTTTCTTTTTTTGTACTCTTATTTATGGATGTAGTTAAGAACATATACCTGTAGTTGGATATTTATGTTAAAATTTCAAAACTTACAATCTATGTGTCTTTGGACAATTTTTGACTTTTATTTTGCTTTCAGTTTTCTCATACTTAAATGGAGGGTATTAATGTCAGCTTCTTCATGGGATCTTTATTAAGTAAATTAGTTTATAAAAAAGTATATAGGATAGTGCCAAGACTATGGTAATTATCTTAACATATTTGCTATTAATAGTTACTTATCTAATCATTTTTAAATTACACACCCCTGATTATGTAATTTAATTATATAATAACTGCTTTCTGATAAACAAGTGTAGGACTCTACCAATTGATGTTGTTCTATGTACAAAGTGTGTTAGTCACTTCAATATAGAGTAAATAAAGGTTATTAAAATAGGGCCCTTTGGTCACTTAAGGGAAGATCACTTAGCAGGACTTCTGTTATATTGAAGTTGCTCATAAAGGCAAGTTTCAGTCTTGAAAGTCAAATGAAGTTGTATGTGTTTCCTTGCAACACATCTTTTTTTGCTCCGAAATTGTGCCTACATTTAAAAGAGGAAAGAAATATGTGCATGAGAGGAATTATGTCTAAAGTTCTAGGTTATGTTATCCCATATGATTGTCGTGGGGTTCCAAGAAGGTGTGTTGTAAAGTCTATGAACTGAAAACTATTATTATCATTTCCTGAAAAAAGAGGAAAGATTTATATGTTCCAAAGAGAAACTAGAGTATGAAAAATTATTTGAATAGTTTGAATGCTTGGGCATTCTCTTGGTCTATAAGCCTGATTTTGGTCAGGAAAATGGATTCACTCCCCCCCCCCTTTTTTTTTTTTTTTTTTTTTTTTTTTTTTGGTTTTTCGAGACAGGGTTTCTCTGTGTAGCTTTGCGCCTCTCCTGGAACTCACTTGGTAGCCCAGGCTGGCCTCGAACTCACAGAGATCCACCTGGCTCTGCCTCCCGAGTGCTGGGATTAAAGGCGTGCGCCACCACCGCCCGGCCATCCCCCCCGCCCTTTTTTTAATAACAGGAGGAGGTTTAATATAAGGACTTTGGAAGCCTAGGACTTCTGAAGATATGGATCCATCAACTCAACGTTCTGCAGCTGCTAAAGTAGATATCCTTCATAAAATTGCTGTAAACCCTTAGGCAAGCTTTACATCAGATCTCTGATTAACCTGCACACCCGCCACCATTGCCTCCTGAGGCAGCATGGATGCTCTTTCTCTCGCGCCTTTCATATCACACACAAGTTTCTCTCAGTGGAAGATTCTGTCTTGATACTTACTGGAAAAATAATTCAAGTGTGTGGGTTTTAGACCCCTAAAAGGTTAGAAGTTGACAACAAGCAGCAGGGATGGAACTACAGGCCGACTGATTTCCAGCAAGGTTTGTGGTTCTTGAGATATTTCTACAGAAAGTACTTGGCACATGCCTCTCTGTGTTGCTCATAATATGTAGATAGTCCAAAATTCCAAATGAGTAGAAACAAAGGCATTACTTCCAAGCTTTGTGTAAGGATTTGGAAATCTCAGTTGAGTGACTTCTTTCTAAGATAATGACAGGAGAGGCCAGTATTTCAGGCTTAAGTGCAATCTTGCCCAATTCGATTGGCCATAAAAATTGAAGGGATGTCAAATATTTTTGAAGGATCTTGGCATGAAATATTTTGAGTAAGGCAAGCAGATGCAAGTAGAAGGTTCATTTATCAGAGCAAAAGACAATTGACTTATAGATTCAGAGTTCATATGTATTTTAAATTTTATTTAATCATTTCTTTTTTCACAAATCGGATTGAGGCAAAGTGATAGGTAATAAACTGAAGCACAACATATAAGAACCTAAATCTATCCATCTATTTATTTGTATATCCATTTTGGGTAGACTTTTTTTTTTCTTCCATCTGACATCCTGAGACTAGAAGAAAGCCCAAAGGACTATTTGTTGCTGTTTGTCAAGGCCGAGGAAGGGATGGCAGATTTTAAATACAAGTCCGTCTTAGAGCAAATGTTTATCCTGGCAGTGTCAGGAGTCTGAATGAGCTGTACAGCTTTTGAACTGCAAAACTCAAGTTTACTTGAAATGGAACTAAAGGGAGCTGAAGGAGTAACCAGGGTGAAACAGAAAATTCAGCTGGCATAGAATGGAGTTATAAAACAGAACAGAATTATAAAGACTGTAGAATACATTTTCCAAATGCCTATCATTTTGAGAGTCAAAGAAGACACTGAATATAGACAAATATTATATAATTTCTTGACATATGTACTTACTAGTAAATGGTCTACAGGGCTGAAGAGATGGATCAATGGTTAAAAGTATTGGCTGCTCTTGCAGAGGACCCAGGTTTGGTTCCCAGCACCCACATAGTGGCTCACAACTGTTCATAAATCCAGTCCTAGGGGATCCATTGCTCTGTTCTGGCCTCTGCATAACTACACATGTGTTGCACAGACATATGTGCAGGCAAAACACTCACATACATAAAATAAAAATAATTAGAAGTTATGTAAAGGTTCATGACACAAAAAAGTGCTTGTCGACAATGATCATTAGGGAAATGCAAATTAAACTATAATGAGGTATAAACATCTCTTTTATAAAAGATGAAAAACTAAGTATTGATGAGGGAATGGAGTGAAGACAATCTTTGTACACTGCTTGTGTGAGTGTAAAGGAGTATATTCATTATAGTATTTCATTAAAAAAATGAAAAAATGAAGGAAAACCAGAGACTGGCATGGTGGTTCTGCAGGAAAGGCCAATTGTTATCAAGCCTGATGACCAAGGCTGATGATGCAGTTGGATCCTCAGAACTCACAGGGTGGAAGGAGGGAACTGATTTCCACAAGTTGTCCTCTGACCCCCACAATTGTGCACTGCACTGGAACACTTTCACCCTCTACACAAACAAATAAACAAATAAATAAAATATTTTTGAAGGTATGTGAAAGGGTGCAGGTATGTTCTGTATAAATACTACATTAAAAACAAACAAGCAGTTGGCTAAATTAAAAATGGGATTACTAGTTGCTCTTGTAGTTCCACATTTGGCAATATATCCTAAAAATTCAAATCAATATGTTGAAGAATATTTTGAAGATTATTCACAATTGATAAGTTTTGGAACCGACCTAGGTATCTATAAATGGATAAGCAAAATGTGTAAAGTATAGATATATGTATATATATATATGTTCCATATATATTATGTATACATACATTCCATATATATATATATATATATATATATATATATATATGAAATACTATTAACTTTTAAATAGAATCAGATTCTGTCACGAGGAGAAACATGAATGAATCTATGGGACATTATATTAAGTAAAATAACAAAATTAAGTAAAATTAACAAACTGAAAAAACTAATGACATTTATGGAGCAGTTGGAATTTGAATGCTTATAGAATATTCAGTAGTAGAGTTATGTGGTTAATATTAGGCATAAATTATATTATAGCTATGTTAAAATAGTTTATCTTCAGAATAAATATTGAGGTGCTCATTAATACAGATTAAATTATAACTGCATCAAAATATGACCTTTTCTGAAATATAACATATATAATCTTTTATAGTAAGTGAAAAATATGATTTCAGTCTACCTGTCGATAGTTCATGTGGTTTTGATCCTTGAGAGGGCAGGATGAAGAGACTCGTCCTAGTGAGAGTTCTCTATGTCACTGAGGACAATAACCTATGAAGGGCTCAATGCTGGTCTCTCAAAATAAGTTACTACGTAAAAGTATGAGTTGTTATAAAAGAGCAAGCCCGAACATCCCATCATCTTCCTGGCTTCCCATGGAACCGTGGTCTCTCTCCCTCTCATAGGCGCTTCTATTATGATGTTTCTATTATATTGGTTAAGACAGGCAGAGGAGTCCTCACCAGAGTCAGGCAGATGGGAATAATAGATCATGAACTTTCAGCATCCAAAACTGTGAGCGACACTAACTTCAGCGTTTTCTAAAGCAACAGAACAAACTAAGACTCTCTACATGTTTTTTGTTTGTTTGTTTGCTTGTGCGTTTGTTTTTCAGGTGTCTGGTGTGCTACAGCTTGCTTTGGTACACTGTATGTTCAGTGGGACTAGTGGTCATCTCCTTTGAACTTTTTCAGGTGAAGGGTTGACTTTATCCTTTGTGACATGGGTCCTATACACAGTCAGTGAAAGGAAGGTGTTGGCTATGTTGAATCTAGAAAGATTTGGAACGACTAGTTATTATTACTGGTTGTCTTTCATATCTATTCAGGTGTTAAAACAACTTTCTTGACTAAATCTGGATGCCACACACTACATGACAAAGTCAAAAGGAATAAAAATGACATGGTAAAAATATCCCAGATTCATCTAAAATCTGATTTAGTCTGAATTAGATTAAGGTACTAGTTTCTTCCAGTTACGATGGCACATGCTTGTGATCCTAACACTACAGAGGTAGAGGCAGGAAAATCAGAAGTTCAAGGTCATCCATAGCTACATAGCAAGTCTGAGGCCAGTCTAGGCCACATAAGAATGAAACTGCCAAACCTTGACACATACATACGTTCATACATCTCTGTGTTGAAAAATTACTCAAGGACAATTGATAGTATTCGCATATTTTTATCTTCATTTTCCAAGGTCCTTTCTCCTACGGGAAGTAAGAAAAAATCCCTATTTATTAAATAAATAAATAAATAAATAAATAAAACTATCAGGGAATAACAGATGCTATATTCATTAACACTCTGATGCACTACAAGTTAAAAAAAACTAATAGAAAAAATTAATCAGGGTCATATGTGTTCTCTGTTTGATGGCTCTTGAGACACAGTCCTATGCTAAATAAATAGCCTTGTGCACAGATACTCTTATAAATATATGAGAATAACCTTGAAATCTTTCCTAACATTTCCTTCTCATTAACTTCTCTTACGATCTTTGGAATTAATGCAAATATGAAAGATTGTCACACTCCTATGCCCGCTCTTCAGTCATTGTACAAGTACATCCAGGAGGTCATAGAACTGTAGAAAGTAGGTTATTACACCATAGGAAAACCTTCGTGTCACTGTTAATGCAATTTAATATGCTGCCTCTGGTGCTTAATTTAATTCAATTTTTCCTTGACTGATTTTTGTTCTGTGTCAAATATATTTTATGCACTTCTGCCATATGAAATAATTTACATCCAAATTCTCAGCAAGTTCATACTGAAAAATTTCTACTTTCCCATCTTTTCCCCCATTAGATATTAAACAACCCATTAGCTTTCTCAATTAAAATACCCTTGCCGATAAATACACAACACACACACACACACACACACACACACACACACACACACATTCTGGATTGGATCACTTAGTGGCATAATCCATTAAACATCATGGAATTCTTTTTCTCCACATTCAGTATTTTCAAATCACCATAGATTAACAGGAGACAAAACTGTGTGACTAGATGCCACCAGTAAAACATTTAAAAAAGATAAATATATTTAGCAGTGGTTGGAAGATAATTCATGGATTCAAATGTGAGCATCCCAAGATGATGTTGAGAAAGGAGGCAATAACATCATTCTCATTACAGTTAATAGGTATTTTTACAGTCTAAGAAGAGATAATGTTGGGTTCTTCAGTTTTATGTGAGACTTAAAACTCCATTGTCCTTTGTTACATTAATTTAAACCTACCAGTAGGAAGTAGAGCCTGCCTGTTCTGCTTCAATACATCATGTTTTTAATTAAATGTTTGACTCATTAGAAACTTAAATTATTCAAAATGACAAATCCCAGTCTACATATTTATTGTTAACTATAAAATAATTTTGAAACTTGTCGATAAGGAACTTTGAGAGAGAGGAGAGGCTTGGGATGGGGGAACTAAGGGGAGCGGATGGAAGCTGCGGCTGGAATGTATTGCATGAGAGAAGAATAAATAAAAAGAAAGTAGAAACTTTGACTGGGACATGCTGAATTGAATTAGTCAGTTGTACACTGTCCCAGTTAGGGTTTCTATTGCTGCAATGAATCACTATGATAAAAAAGAAAGTTGAGGAGGAAAGGGTTCATTTGGGCTTACACTTCCACATTGTAGTCCATCACTGAAGAAAGCTAAGACAGGAATTCCAACAGGGCAGGAACCTGGAGGCAGGAGCTGATGCAGAGGCCATGGAGGAGTGCTGCTTACTGATTTGCTCCTTGTGGCTTTTTCGTCCTGCTTTCGTATAGAATCGATGACCGCCTGTCCATGGGTGACCCCTCCCACAATGAACTGTCCCCAATATCAATTACTAATTAAGAAAATGCCCTACAGGCTTGCTTATAGCCTGACCTTATTGAGGCACTTTCTCAATTGAGGTTCCCTCCTCTCTAGTGAGTCCAGCTTCTGTCCAGTTGACATAAAACCAGCTAGCATATATATCCTAGTGAAAGTGTTGTGCATTAATACTGACATGTAGGAAGAATTCTCTTCTGTTTTCTTTAAGTTTCAATGATGTGATCTAGAAACAATTCTTTTAAGTATAATTTTTGCTTATGTGTGTAAGTGGTAGAGAGGGTATGTGTATGTAAGTGCAGGTAGGTGTTTGCCATGGTTAGTGTATGGATGTCGGAGCGCAACTTTTGAGATCCAGTTCTCTCTTTCCAGGATGGGCTCCAGGGTAGAATTCAGGATGTCAGGAGGATTTGTGCCATCTTGCTGCCCTATGTATACTAATTTAAATACTCCTGTGTCACTCTTGCATTATAACTCACCCCCACCACCACCAAGGAACACTTAAGTGCTATTAAAATAGACAATTTTTTTCAAAATTGATAGTGTTTTTCAGTAAGTCTACCTCCATATGAGTCCTTGAGACCACCTATGAATATAGAATGTTTGCCTGCCATCATCTGCTACCCAGGTATTAAATGATTGCTATCATTTATTTCCTTTATCCTTTGCTGAGTTCTTATCATTTACTACTGTACTACACCCAGCTACAAATGCTTGACCTTTGACCTTCCCATCATCACTGCAGAATGAGTAGTTAGTCTTGTCACTCAAAGAAATCATCCAAAGGCTGACAGAACAAAAGATTAGCGTAAAAGTAGAGAGCCTTACTTAACACAGGAGAAATTATAGTTTTTCTTTAGACAGCCATGAGAAACTCAAAATAATTCCAGGCAAATAAATAAATAAAATAAATAATAAATCCTCTACTTGTTGTTACTGCAATTATTTTTCTGAATTGTCAAATTCTTTCATTTGGTGGATAAGATTAAGAGTCTGGATTCTCTGGTGCCTGTGGTGTGACACCTTGCACAGCCTTGGTGCAGTGGGAAGGGGCTTGGACCTGCCTAGGCTCAGTGTGCTGGGCTTTGCTGACTCCCCATGGGAGACCTTGATTTGGGGGATGTGGGGATGTGGGGTGTCTTGGGAAAGAGGGCTGGGGGTGGGAGGAGGGAGGAAGGGGGAATCTGTGGATAGTATGTGGAGTGAGTAGAAAATTTGTTAATAAAGAAAAACGAAAAAAAAAAAAGAGTCTGGATTCTAGACTCCCATGTCTTACCTTCACATTCCTGCTGTTACTTGCTTATGATGTGGCCTGGATATTTAACCTCTTTGTGGTTTTAGCTCCTGAAGATAATAACAGCCTGCCCCTCATAGGACTGCTGTTAAAGTCAAAAGAGTTACAGTTGAGTGTGCAGAGAATACCGGGCACATAGTGAGCCGTGAGGCCACACTAAGTGTATTGTAAATGTTATCTGTGGGACCCTGCTTTTGCCACATCCCTATAGGATTGATTATAATCCACATGAAACATTGGTCTTACATCCAGCTATGCAGCCATAGTGGAAGGCCTAGGGACCAAGGACTGAGAGACACAGAGACAGTGGCTATGTAGAAGTCACATCACAATTGTATCTCAGCAGACTGAAGATCAAGGCTGTCTGAGGATGGAAAGAAGTCACGAGGGAAAAGAGCAAAAGATTGGGAATTATTTCAAGTGAATTAGGGATTGAGAAACCACAGACTTTTATGCTTTCCCTAAATTGTAGCTCCCCTGAGAACAGCTTTTCTCTGGTCTTCTGGTTGTTCAATGCTTAGAACAAATTCTCCTAGAAGGTAGTGAAGGTGACTGTTAAAAATAAACAGGGAGGGACCAGGTGTGGTGATGCACGCCTTTAATTCCAGTACTTGGGAAATATGGGCACGAGGTTCTAATGAGTTCGAGACCAACCTGGTCCACACAGTGAGTTCCAGGACAGCCAGAGCTGTATAGAGAGACAATGCCCCCTCCCCCAAAAAAGAAAGAAAGAAAGAAAGAAAGAAAGAAAGAAAGAAAGAAAGAAAGAAAGAAAGAAAGAAAGAAAGAAAGAATCAATAAGATTGGGGTAAAAACTCCAACTTGTTCAAATTGTCTGCTTAGTCTGGGAGGCTTGTGAAACTCACACCAATCCTACCCCCTGTATCCACGGGAATCATTATTTATAAAACACAAAACATGTGAACAACTCAAATGCCCTTCAGCCACAGAATGGGTAAATTCTAACACAATTGTGATCTGGAACATGGAACAACCGTTGGAGTAGAATAAACCTCTGATAACATTCAGCAACATGAGATGGGTCTCACAGATAGATGGAGGGAGGAGAAGCAGCCACTAAAAGAGTACACTTTGTTGGACTGGATTAGTATGGCATTCAAAAGCAGCAAAAAGTCAGAGGCATGGTCCCATTGGCCATGGGTGGACCATGAAGGAGTGAGCTGAAGGGATGGATGTAATCCTCTTGTGGATCTGCCTTGAAGTTCAGTGAATTTATGTTCTTCAAGTTATGTACCAAAGACATGTGAATTTACTATGAAAACCAGACTTGAACTGGAAAACAAAACAATCCAGTCACAGTAGTTAATTATATCTGGGATTAAAGAGATTGCTGTTCCTCTGAATGTGAGCGAAAGTTGCATGGCTTGATGTGTTTGTGGGGCCCCTGGCAATGGGACCAGGACTTATCCCGGGTACATGACTGGCTTTTTAGAGCCCATTCCCTACAGTGTGATGCCTTACTCAGCCTTGATTCAGGGGGGAGGGGCTGTGTCTGGCCCCAACTTGATATGCCAGCCTATGTTAACTACCCAAGGGAGGCCTTACCCTCTATGAGGAGGGGATGGAGGTGGGATGTGGGTAGGTGGGGGAGGAGTAGGAGAATAGGAGGGAGGGGGAACAGGGGTTGGTATGTAAAAGGAAAGAAAATTTATTTAAACAAAAAAGTATATATTAAAAAAAACATGTGCCTATGATTTAGTGTGTGTGCCTGTGTTTATATATGAGTGTGTATGTGTATAAATGTATGTGTGTATGTATGTGTGCATGCACATATGTATGTGTGTTTGCATGTGTATGTGTTTGTGTATGTGTGTGTGTGTGTGTATGTGTAGTGCCTCTGTATATATGTGGGTGTATGTGTGCTTGTGTATGCATGTACGTATGTGTATGTGTGTTTGTGTGTGTTCCTTGTATTTCTATCCTTGTATAAGTCCCTTAGTTTGGGTCTCCTTTCCAGTGATGGTATTCCTTTAAATTCTTTATTTGCGTTGGCTTGCTTCAGTCAAAACATGTGGTTACCCCCAGCACCTCTGTATAGCAGCTATTGACAACTTTTCACAGATAGGTGAAGAGAGTTGGGGTAACTTATTTTTCTTATGGGATGGTATCCATACACAAATCAAAGCATGTAGGAGACAGTTATTCTCAAAGGCAAAAAAAGTCCACCAGGAGAGCTCTCTTCTATGATTACTGGATAAGCAGGACTTGCAGTGTTTTTTGGAACTACATAGACCATGCAGGACACCATCACTCAGTGCATTTAAAGTGACCTGTGTGGCTCCAAAGATTGGCTGGTATGTTTTCCTTGGTAGACTTACCTCTTCCTACATCATTATCACGTTAGTGCCATGGTACTTTTTCCTCTATAATATATTAATAATGATGAACTTACATAAACCACAAATTGAGCATGAATAATGTTTTATAGATTGGTTCACTGTGCTGATCTACCAGCAGAAGATTTGGAGATATAAAACCCCCAAACTTTTCTTTAGACAAATCAAGTGCTCATTAAATATTAACCCTTCAAGGTTCTATGCAGCTAGGAGTGGCACAGGGTGGCCAATGTAGTGTAAATATAGACAACTGCTCCAAGGTGGTCATGCAAGAGCTGAGAAAATAGAAGAAACTGATATGTTTCCTTCATTTTGTCCTATTTATATTTTATTTTTTGGCCTGGAATGAAGACATGTCACCTACAGGTACAGCTGTTATCTCATAACTATGATGATTAACGCCATTGTGAAATGGTTTAAGGGGTTAAAGTTTCTGATCCCATCTTTTCCCTGATTACAGGCCTTAGATACCTAGGTTTCACCCTCATGGGTGAAATGCCCTCTCGTTAAAAGATTTATTGTTGTTGTTTTAAAGCAAAACAAAATAATAAAAATAAAGTTATGGGATGGTTAGAGCCTTAAACACTGAATGGGATGGCTTTTAAAATCTGAAAAACCATTTATATGATTAGAAAAGCTGCTACTTTCTGAGTCAAGTTAAATTTCTCTAAGTTAATCTAGTTCAATAAATTACTATAGAATAATTCAACACACACACTTTATAAATTCCAGTGATGTCCCTTTAAATTTCTTCCATGCATCTTAGTGTTGATATTAAAGTAACTGAACCTGAAGACTAACTTTTACTTGCTTTATATCTTCAAATTAAACATTTACTCATTGTTGGTCCCTTAGTTTTCAATATCAGGATATTGGTCTTTTAAAAAATGTTCTCTCTGTCTTTCTGTCTATCTGCCTCCCTGTCTCCCTCTCTCTTTCTCTGTGTGTGTGTATGTGTATGTGTGTGCACATGTGCACACCCGCATGTGTATATGCACATGGCACAGTGTGTATATGGAGGTCAGAGGACAACTTGAGGAAGATGATTCTCACTTTCTATCATTTGACTTCTGGGAATTGAACTCTAGTCTTCAGGCTTGATAGCAAGTGCTACCTTACCAACCCCTATTTGATTAAAACAGTATATCACCAGCAAGCATGTTTTAGAATGCCTCTTCAACCTCTGCAGATTTGCTTTCATTACTTTTTAAAAGGTGATTTTTCCCTATGGTAATTGATACTGAACATATTTTTTCCCCCTTAGCTTTCCATCTACCATCCTTTCCCTACAAGGCACTACAATTCTTTTTAAGTTCTAGAAAGGTGAACTTTATTATTATTATTATTGTTGTTGTTGTTATTATTGATGCTAGATATCCTGGAGAGAAGGAAGAAAACAAAGGAGACAAAAAGAAGTCATGACTAACATGATATAGAAAAATACAACCATTTACTTGTAGCAAATATCCAGAATGGATTATTATCTTTATGCCATCAGTCCTAATAGTTGAATTTCTGCTCAAAAGCCTTTGTTTCATACTGAAATGTTTTGTCTGGTTATCTTATCAAGGAAGCCTATTGCTTAGGTAACTCTTAAGAACTAGCCCAAAGCAGTGATTACAAAGTTCACAAGAGGCGCCTGCCTTGCTTTATTATTTTTCTTGCTTCTTTCTTCACCAAATTGCTCCAATCTTTATTTTTTAATTCAGTTCCCACGGTGTAACGTATAGTCTGGAGCTAGTTCCCTTTTCCATCGCCATTAAAATGTGATGGGCGTTCTTGGATGGACCAAATTGAAGCAATATGTCACTCATTGACTTGCACAGCAGCAGGTAACATGCATCGCCCACATTACTCATAATCTCATCAACGCACTTTTAAGGTCACTACTGTTCACTCCATCAGTCAAGATAAGGACAACAACACCTAGGAAGGCTATATAACTCGATCAAAATCAAGGAGCTGGTAGCAGGTCCCATACCTTTGACTCAGAACCAGATTTCCTTAATCTATTTCTTCTACTTCATTTTACTCCTTATATTCCACACAGAGAATGAGAATCTTCAAATTAGAAGCAACTTTCAGGCCTTCTTCTCTATGCTAATGCTTACTGACTCTATAAATCCTTAGCGCTTCTTGAGCCTTATAAGTGATAAGTCCATCCCTAGGCAGCTTCTGCTTTCAGTGTGCTCTACAGAGAATGACATCCATTGAGAACTCTGCCCTACTTGGATCAGACCTGGCCCTCCTCATAGGTGTCCTAACATAATCATTTAGTCTTAGTAGAGTGGTAATGTAGTTTGGTAGCTAAACATCATCTGTAAGTCAGGGTAACAATCCTAGTGTTAATTAACTGTCATAACATGTGTACTTAAGTGAGTAATGTGTGTAGAGTGTCTGGCACTCAATATCGGAGAGTGTTAATTTCTTCTTTTGGAGTCCAAACACTTTTTTAAGACCCTGAGGCCTTTCCTTCCTTTTTCTCTTGACTCTTAAAGATGAGTTTGTTTTAAGCCAGAACTCCGCTAATTTTATCTTGAATCTTTGGCTTTGTTTGATCTTTGACATTTATGCTCAAGCCTGTCTTTTGGTTTAGCCTGTTCAGATTAACGATGCACCAACATTGGTCTGAATTTGACAGCTTTTTATTTGTTCTTATTGGCTCCAAATGCTACAATTTGAAGTAGTGTTTTGAGGTTCCAAGGGCCCTAATATATGTGAACCTCCTTGCCCTGGGCATATGGCTGTGGAATAGATGCCCGGTTCCTTGTCTCAGCTGTCTGGGGATAGTTACAATATTCCCTCCATAGTATAGATTTTGTGTGTGTGTGTGTGTGTGTGTGTGTGTGTGTGTGTGTGTGTGTGTGTTGTGGCATGCATGTGCATATTTTCATTCAGGCCAAAATTATTTCAGGTACATCACCAACTATTCTTCTCTATCTTAAAATGACATAATAAAAGCTTTTCATCAAGTTCTTTCTATTCTTTAATAAAACTATCATTGGAAGAATTAATAAAAAATATTTTATTATATCTATGTTGACTAAATGTGACAAATAAAAACTAATTAGAAACTGTTCCTATCAAAGACTTTATCTTTCCATTTAATGAAAAAATTAAACTAGAGATATCTATTATGATATTGATATGTAAATCTAACTTGAAGGAAGTTAGAATACAAATTTATAACAATGTTGGTCTAATTCAGCTAGTTCAGAGCCACCTCAGTAGCTGATCCATTTCTTATACCCTCAATGTTGTATATTTGTGTGTGTGTGTGTGTGTGTGTGTGTGTGTGTGTGTGTGTGTGTGTGAAGAATTTTAAAAACTAATTGTGGCCAATTCCTCTTTTTCTTAGGACT
Organism: Peromyscus eremicus; assembly: GCF_949786415.1. Classification (NCBI taxonomy): domain Eukaryota; kingdom Metazoa; phylum Chordata; class Mammalia; order Rodentia; family Cricetidae; genus Peromyscus; species Peromyscus eremicus. The sequence goes on from NC_081429.1 coordinate 42,077,378, forward strand.
CCTTTTCCCCAAAGACTAGTAGTTGAAGAACACTAGAATGATGATTAGTTTTTCACTTTCAATTTGACAACTTAGAGTGACCTGGGAAGAGATTTCAATGAGCTATTGTCTAGATCAGGTCGGCCTGTGGCTGTATTTTTTAGGGATTCTTTTGACTAGATTAACTGACATGGGAAGACCTGCCTGTTGTGGGCAGTGCCATCCCCTGGGCTTGGGTCCTTGACTGTATGAATGTAGGCATGTGTGCATTCACTGTCTCTCTGCTCTTGATTGGGCATGTGACTAGCTGCTTAAAGTTCCTTCCTTGACCTCCCTGCAATGATGGACTATGACCTGGAAGTGTAAACCAAGGAAACCTTTTTCCCTTAAAGGATATTTAGGGTAGCAACAGAAAGGAGGCTAAAGCACCTGCTATCTATTTCTACTTTCTTTTGCCTAAACATCAGATGCTTTGGGGAAAATCTTGGTAGTGTATTGAACTAAAATTAGCGTATGAGGGGTAAATAGAAATTATGATTGAATGAGGAGAAAAATCAAGGAAGAGTAGGAACCAGGGCATCCTCAGAAACCTCGGAGCAGAATTGTGGTGTTTCCTCCAGGATTAGGCTTCTCAACCCTTCTATTGACTTCTCCATCTCAGATGCTTCATTAGAACTATGTAAATCATTCATATATAACATTTTATAAAACAGTGATAAACAAATGAGTTTAAGTAATGGCGACTTTACTTTTAGTTTGGTGTGTTGGTCGCAGTGGTCCAAGATGTGTCAGTGAGCATCGTTAAGTCTAAAAAGACTGCTTCTTCGTGCATGATGGAATGTGGCAAGCTTCACACAGTTAAGGAGCTCAAGTTTACTAAAGTAATTTCATTTCCTTTGTTTATGTACACTCTAGCTAAACAGACAAAACTAACATTCATGATTTGATGTTTTAAAACTTTTTTATGTTTTAAGATATAAATATATTTTTAAATAGTCTCTTTAGATTTATTCTTAATTAACATACTCTAAGTGGCTTTTAGGTGTGATTGGTTTTCCCCTCTAATGAATAAAAACCTCGCATAATAATTATTAAATTGTGTCTTATTAGCATTTGAATTTTAGAGATCTGGAAATACTCTTATATACTAGGGACAAATTTTATCAGATTCATGCAATTAAATTAGCTTCCTGTATAGACAACTTCCACCCCTTACCCTTCCTTCACCATTCATTTTGTCCATTTGTTTTAGTCCCCATTGTCTTACAACTCTTACTTTCATAGAGCTCATCAATGATTTCAAGTATGGCAAAATCTAACGGGTTTCGATATCTTCCCAGCATCATATCTTTTAGTGTGCCTTGCTTTTCTGTCTCCCTTAAGACACTCCTTAGCATCCTTCCTGCTGTACTCTGTGGTGTTATCCACCCCCATATCATTTTCTTTTCCAGTACTAAAACTGTCTTACATTCGGTCTGCACTGACCCTCTCTCTGTGTGTACTGGCCTCAAATGCTGTCTGATGTCCGCATTTCTGAAATTTATTTCTTAGATTCTGTTCTCTATTCTGAGTTCCAGCTGTATTTCGAACGTTCACACCAAATTTTACTAGGCATATCAAACTCAGTGTCTAACAAATCAAGTTTTCTATTTTTCTTCATCTCAGGAAGTTATGTGTATTTTATTTAGGGAGAAAGAACAGACTTGTTCAATAAATATTATTTTGTGCAGGACTGATTCCAGGAATTGGGCCTTCCGTAAAAAGGTCTTTTTACTTCTTTCATTCGGCATATCCCATCATCCCTCAGAAAATGTAGTTCTACTCACGTCAATCATCCTCAAATGCTCATGTCGCCTCTGTACCTTCTCTCCCGCCACCGTCCACGCCACTCTGTGGACTTGCTAACAGCACTGACGGACCACAGTAAAAGTTTCAGCCACCGTCTTTTCTAACAGCTGTCTCCATCCTCATTTTTGCCACAAGTTCAGTCATTTCCACGTGAAACTCATAGTAATCACTGAAAATGCAAATTGAATAATTCCAACTGAATTTGGAATAAAAATCTAGCCGTGACGACAGTGATCTGTCACTGCCCATGCTCTGGGCATGAAGCCCCAACCAAAATGGCATTGCTTGTTTCTCAATTACACCAACACCATCTTCATTTCATTTCCTGGAATGTTCCAAGATTTCCATGGGCCTGATCTCTTGTTAAGTGTTCCTCTTTTCCTCAGAGCAGACCCATCTTATCTAACTCCCTCTTTGAATGATACTATTCATGTATCCTCTTTTTCCTTATACTGTTCAAAAGATTTCAATTTTCACTTTATATATCAAGTCATTATTTTATCAATTAAACATAAAATCTGTGAGTAGAAATTGCACGTTTTGTTGACTCTGCTCCCAATATATAGCATAACACTGGAAATATGCTCAGTCATTTTTATCTCTTTGAATAAATTTATGAATCACCTTAAATTTATAAAAGTATAATTTCCTACAGACATCTTCAACTAGTTTTAATCCAACATCCTTCTCTTTTTGATCAATAATTTACCATGGGTATAAACTAAACAATATATGTCTGTGGATAAAATGGATTTAAAAATTAACAATAGTCTGATTGCTATAGTTCAAATGCACACCCTCCAGAATTCAATTAATGAGTCTGAATGGCCACTCTAAAGCTTTTGAGAGGTGTGTAGGTCACCAGAATACTGCCCCCATGGTATGAGATAAAGACCCCTCTAAGGGAGGCATCATGGTCAGCCCATTCTTCTTTTCATTTTAACACAGAATACAGCATTCTGCTCCTTGGCTTCAGATGATGTATTAACAAGACACCCTCTTGGAAACAGAAGGTAGCCCTCCTAGGTATTGATCCTCCCAGAGACTTTTCTTTATTTACTTAAAGGAATTTTTTAATAATTAAAATTTTTCATTCATTTTTACATTCAGATCACAGTTTCCCCTCCCTCCTCATCCTGTTTCCTCTCCCCTCTGTCTCCCCCTGTATACCACCACCCACTCACTTCTCCATCTCCGTTCAGAAAGGGGCAGGCCTCCCATGGGCATCCACAAAGCATCCTGTCAGAGACTTGACCATGAACTTGCAGCTTCCCCAACTGTAAGAAGAACATTTATGATCTTCATAAACTACCCAATTGCAGATATTTTGTAATAGTATCACACAGGGTCTAAGGCACTGGCCATGCAAGAAAACAATATGTGAGAAAATGATAAATGGGAAGACACACATGTAGATGAAATTCTAAATGGTCTTAGTAAATAAGAAACACAGAGCCAAATACAGAGTTAAAGCCTATGAGATCATAGCAAGAGCCACGACTCCCTTTAGCTTACCACTCGCTGCCGTCCTTCCCCCGAGAGAGCGAGACCTTCTCCTGTGTGATCTGTCTTTTTATTACCTTTCTGTTCCACCTTCTCATTGGCTCTAAACCCAACCACATGATTTCCTTTTCACTGCCTGTCTATGCAGACCTCCAGGTCTCTATGGTTGGTACTGGGATTAAAGGTTCAGGTCACCTCTTGGCTGTGTCGTTGAACACACAGAGACTCTATCTGCCATGTGATTGGGATTAAGGGCATGTGCTACCACCACCAGACTTCTGCTAAATGGCTTGCTTTTAGCTCTGATCCCCAGGCAACTTTATTTATTAACATACAAATAAAATCACATTTCAGCACAAATAAAATATCACCATACACACAGGCAAGTAGTCGGACTTTACTTGAGAGTATGGGTGTCACTTGACAATTGGATTTTAGTCATTTCAGTGGACTAATATGTGACAGCCATATGATCCCTCCACTTTTCATTCACTTTTTGGTGATTTGTATGAATTTTTCAAGCATACAATATCTTTTGAAACACTCTTGCCTTCTTTTCAGTTTTCATAATTTTCCATGATCATATCTATACTGTCTGATTCACGGCTTTCTTAGCCAGCTAACACAAGTCTCTAAATAAGCTAGAACCAATTACTTTAGACTGTACTACAGAATCGGTTGCAATAAAAAAATTTCATAGAAACAAGTTTTCACCAGTGTTTGCTGGTTGTTAGAGTCTAAACAAGTAGGAACGTACAATTGCTGTCTAGAATTTATGACTTATCTATATATTTAATTTTTTCAAATGCCCTATCTTAATTACACTGGCATTTTGTGTTTGTTTCTTTATGAGCATAAAAAGTTAGTCTCCTGCTAGATGAGAAGGCTACTTAGGAAGAAAGCTAATTTGTAAGTTGTCAAGATGCAAAGTTTTTGCCTAAGAATAGAAAGAGAGAAAAGTAAATGGGAAAAATATACATTTAATGACATGTAATATCTTCATATAAGCATTTATGAGAAGCAATAGCAGTAATGATGTAAGGAAGACTGTGGATTTTGTTGTTCTATCGGTGCTGGGGACTGAAGCCTTATAGAAGGTAGGCCAGCACTCGGCCACTTACTCCATCTTCTGCTTCAGCACATCAGTGTGTAGGAAGAATCCCACACAGAAACAAATACATTTGCTCTTTGTGCCTCAAGGTCATCCCTTGTTGCAGGCTCTAACAAGACCAGTGACTCTGTCCTGCCCAACTAAATGGACAATCTCCGCCATCTTCTCAGCTCTCCATCTGTAATTGGCAGTGCTTTTCAGTTCCTGGACATGTTAGCTTGAAGTGATTAACCCTGTCTGCCAGTGTGGTGGAAGTACCACTCTAGCCCCTTTACTGGGCATGTTAGACCTTGTCACTTCAGATCTGGCCTCATCCTTCCACTCACTTGCTGTTTATCCTTTGGTGAACTCAGCCTTCCTGTTAATCTTTAGACTGTAAGAACCACTTCACGGGCAGTTACCTTGGGAGTTTCATTATGGCATCCTTGCCAAGGCCTCACATGACATATGCACAATAAACACAGAAACGTTTTTGTTTGATTTTTATGAAGCTAGATTCACAATAGGGAGGGTATTGATAGACTTGTGTCAAAGAGCTTCACTCTCTTTGTAAAGTGGTTCTTTTAAGACAATGCATGGTCCAGAGATGTTTGCATAGCTTTTAGTTATCGTATACATACAAGTAACATTATATGGAATGAGCAAGATATGTGTGTGTGTGTGTGTGTGTGTGTGTGTCTGTGTAACAGCAATTAACAAAAAAGAAGCTATAAATTCGAGAGAGAGAGAGAGAGAGAGAGAGAGTAAGGAAGGGTTGGATGGAGTAAAGGGAGAAATGTAATTATATGTTAATTACAAAATAAAAACCAATTATTAAAAAGTAAACCTGTTGTTACTATCCACACTAACAGCAGACACTTAACTCCCCCATTTACTCTGTTCTGGCTCCTGTCCCACTGTGCTCTAATTCTCTGACCTCCTCTGATCTTATTTTTTCACGTTCCAAACACAATCCACTTGACCAGGCATCCATCATTCTCATCCCAATCTAATTTGAATTGTCGTGCCTGAGCCGGAACATTCTGGCACTATTACTAGGGTTTTTTTTCACCTTTATCCCTCTCTAGGGCTTTCCAAACTGGGAGTTAATTTAGTCTGACTCAGACCCTGAGTCAACAAGACGATATGTCCTGGCTCTCACAAGCTCAAGACTTGCCTAACCCTACTTAGTAAACGGCGTTCTCAGTGTTCCCTAACTCTGGCTCACACTGGCTTCGGTGACACACCTGGGAACTGCTTCTGCTGCCAGTTTCTCACATAACACTTATGTGCAGAAGGCGCCCAGTCTTTTAGAGACAGAGCAAACACATAGGGTGACAATGTCAAGGGTGTTCCGAAAGGCTCCCTTTTCCATTACCGAGCTCTGCTTGCTTGTTGTCTAGTTAACCTCCCAATTGCTGGGAGAACAGGAGTGTATCATGTCACCAGGGCAGCTGGGTTTTTTTAAAGCTTGGTTCCTCAGGAACCAAACTAAAGCACTTTCCCGACTGAGCTATCTATATCCACAAACTCATCCATCAATGGTTCCTCATAGTTTTTGGTAACATTTCCCTTGATTCTGTGATACTGGTACAAACTCTTTGTTAAAAATACACACATATACAAACACATAAGCTCTGCAGAGCCTCAGTTTCACATTTGGACTTTCTGCAGCTGGTCAGGAACATGCTCAGCTCTGCTCTGCAATCACGCTCTTGGTATCAGGAGAGTACAAGGTTAAGTACGTTCACCGAACAATGTTTGAATTATAATTATTCTATTACCACCAGCAAAGAATCGGTGTCCACAGATGGAAAATGGGTTTAATTAATGATATATAAAACATGAAATGGAAAAGGCATAGCCCGGCCATAAGGACAATTGACAAGGAGCTGCCATATGTAGTACACACTAGAAATGGTAAAGAACAGACATAACTGATTTTTAAGATGCTAGATATAACAGACTTCATGTTTCGTTTGTAATTCAGGATCTAGTGCAGGTACTAGCAAAAGAAAAATTACTGAAAAGAAAGGTTGTCTACATCACAAAAGAAGGCTCCCACAGAGCCTCTCAGAAGAGACATACTAGGAAAGTTACAAAACTATTTTACTCTCATTAAAGCTTCCTTTAATATTTAGTGTTCATTATATATTGTTCTAGAAATAATTATTGGACTTTTAAAGCAAATAACCACCAATCAGTACTTACCTACTAAAATTCCTATTGATAACCAAGACTATAGATCATAATATTACGTATTCAAATTTCAAATATTGGTGGGAGCAAAACCAACAAATTATCAGGCAGCTTTTAAAATATCCTAGTGGTTCATAAGTTCCACCATGTCTTCTCTATCGAACATTGAATTTTTCACTAGGATGATAAAATCATTGTTTTAAGCTCTCACATTTATTACTTTTAGAAACACGAAGTTAATCTGAAGTGTGAAAACGTTCAGAACTTCCTCTGTGCTTCCCAATTTTAACCACAATATGTGCAGCTCTTCCACTTAGGAATGATAGTTCAATCAATCTTACAGGTTGTCGTGACAACATTAGTGTTCTCTGAGGAAGGACTCAAGCCTGATCCCATTGGCAGATATCTTGGCAACATGACCATCTGATGTCATGCACAAGGCGTCACCTTACTGGTTCAACTGGTGTTAAGATGATTGGACTCATGCTGGGTATGTCGACAGATCAGTAAAACGCTTTGCTGTTTTGAAAATTCGCATAGAAGGAATCATAGTCTTGAGAAGTGCAGGGCAGGGGACATGTGAAAATAATGTGGGGCAATGGAGGAGAACAAGAGAGGCAAAAGGAATAAATCCAGTCACATAAATAAGGCAAATGATATTGGCATTAATATGCCAATGAATTTCACTTTACCATTCCTGGGTGGGGAAGTTTGAACACAGGAAGAGGGGGGAATTACCATGGAAACTTCAGGGCACTTAGAACAAATAGGAGTGCCTCATTGTCTTGGAATCATGCTGTTGTTTGTGTATTTGTATCAGGAATATCTGATACAGTGCCAGTCCAGAGTCATGCTGGGAGTATTTATGGGCAACTCACAAAGGAGATTTCAGAGAAACAGCTTCCGGCTAAGTAGGTTCCATACGACAGGAAACAGCTCTTGGTACGATATCACCTTCACACTCTGACAACAACACATAAATCTTCCCTCAACTAGAGTAGTTGTGAATGCAGGTGTTAACAGTCGATGTTATCAATTACTGCTTTTTATCTCATTAGATGTTGAGGTGGGGAAATGAAACAAGTCATTCTGTTTTCATTCTTACTTGTATTCCTCAAGAAATGGGAGGCTCTTGGTAAAGTAGGCTGAAGGTGAGTACACGTGTGGGAGGGGCTGTGGGTGTAGGCACGTGAAACTGTTGTCTTAATGGTTCCTGACGTATACTAGTCCTGGCTCTGAGGTACACAGGCTTTGGGGTTTTCAATGAGACCCCTATCATCAAATGCCAAATTGATGTCTATAAGTATGTATGTTTTCTGAGAAGATGACCCCCACATTTTAATTCTATGAATGATGTCCTTGAAACTGCTGAGAACGATTCAGTAATAAAATGTGATGCTTCTGTGGATAAAGCCATGAAAGAAAGGAAAAGAGACATATAGAGAATTTTTCAGTAGTTGCAGAAGACTGTTAATTCTGCCGAAGACAAAGTTACTACGAAGTTACTAATAGCATGTTTAGCTCTCCTGAGAACATCCACAATGAGACTAATGTAGAAACTGGTTCTTAGTACTCATTTAAGACATGTCACCAGAGCACATTATGAAAGTATCACCATGGCTGTCTGCAAATAAAACAGAGACTCCCATTTGCTGGAGTTTGTATTCTAGTAGCAAGAAGATGACAGATGCATGATACAGGGAGATTTAACATTTTCAGAATGTTCAGAGTGCCTGTTCCAGATAGATGCTTGATCAGTATCGAAGGGAGAAAATACAGCCCTCAGCCGACAGGGCAGTATCCCTGTTTTGCCCATTGTATAATACTCCATGTGCTCTTCTTGATCAACAAAAAGTTGAAATAAATAAGTCTATGAGGATTTACTTGAGCAGAGAACAAAGAGTTCTTGACCTGGGTCGCTCTTGGAACAGAAGACATTCTGAGAGCTCCCCTCACTGAGAAAGCAAGGAAATTATTTCACTCCTGGGTCTCTGTTTCTACTTCCATAAATTATAGGGACCAAAGCTATTTAGTGGTATCTGCTGTGGGATGTATGGCAAATGTGTTGCTAATTAATCAATAAAACACTGATTGGCCGTTGGCTAGGCAGGAAGTATAGGCGGGGCAAGGAGGAGAATAAAGCTGGGAAGTGGAAGGCTGAGTCAGAGAGACACTGCCAGCCACCACGATGACAAACAGCTTGTGAAGATGCCGGTAAGCCACGAGCCATGTGGCAAGGGATAGATTAAAGGAAATGGATTAATTTAAGCTGTAAGAACAGTTAGCAAGAAGCCTGCCACGGCCATACAGTTTGAAAGCAACGTAAGTCTCTGTGTTTACTTGGTCGGGTCTGAGTGGCTGGGGGACTGGCAGGTGAAAGAGATTTGTCCTGACTGTGGGCCAGGCAGGAAAACTCTAGCTACAGGTATCCCATTGATTAAATGAGGTAAAGATACTAGTACACACACACACCACATGCTCAATACAATCTCTAGTTCAGTATCAAGCAGAGAATTATAACATTTTTATATTTGATGACATTCCTGTTTAAATAATTTCTTTGTGTTCTCTTGTGGCATATCCTTTGATCTCAGAGAACACCTGCTTCTCTTGTAATCTTATATGAGGTGATGGTCAGGTGCAGCCATGAGAAAAAAATTGGTGGGCTCTTTCAAGGAAATGCAGTTTACTAGGAGGCAGGAGGCATGCCACAACAGACCACATGATAAAGTCACATCATGGCCAAGAGGAAAAGTCAGGATAAATCTTCACTGGATTTTTATTACAAAAGCAAGGCAGGTCATGGAAAGAGCTTAGGATGGGGGAGTTTCTACAATTAGTGTGATTTTGGCAATGGAGTGGCTCCTCATTGCATGGGTTAGATTAAGGTTTGGAAATGGTGCTTCTAGGATGTAAGGGTCTAATAATAGCTGCATATAGCACAGAGTTGATTGCTTTGTATGTCATGAACATGCCTTCATTGGGGCTCTTTGTAATCTTACGGATTTGCTGGTCTGCAGACTCTGTCTCCACTATAAAGGAAAACAAACAAACAAAAACCTTTAAACTTGTCATACCAGGAAATACATTGGAGATATTTCTTAAGTCACAATACATACTGACTACAAACTTAAACTCTAAGCTTTTGCTCTTGTTAAGTACTGAATAGAAGGCCGCTATTACATATACAGTTTAACTCCATCTGTGCTTAAGTTCTTCAAGTGTGTAATTGAGATAATAGCATTTGTGTGAAGCGGAGGTTAAAATATCTACAATGTCTACAAAAATGCCCCCTTCAATATACATATACTTATATTAATATGATAATTAAGCATCATCTATATTGACACTATTACATCTATTTTTTGGTGATTATATACATTTTGGTTTCAAATGTCTATCATTTTTACATTAAATAGAAAGCTCTACTTTAACCTGTTTGTCTGATTCACAAATTTTTTTTTAAAAATGGCAAATGTAAACAATTTTTTATCTGGCAGTATTTTGGGCACACAGACCAATTACTTTAAAGAAGTTGAGAGGCTGACTTATTTGTATGGATACCTGAAGATAAATATTACACCAACTGAATAAATAAGTGAGAACTCTGCTCCAATTTAAATGGTAGTTTTAGGACATTGGGCAGGTCTATTGACAGATATGGCAAAAGACAGAGGTTGTTTCTGGACTAAGAGTAAAGAAAGCTCTTCTTGGGCAGGTCTCAACCAATCTCTTAAGGAAAATCCTGGGACTGTTTGTAAGGGTTTTGTGAGGTGCCCATTACTATAGAAAACATCACTCCTTTGTCGTCTATAGTAAACCTTTTAAATTTTTTTCCACTTGCAGCCTCTTTTTGTCTCCAAATTTTTACCCAACCCCACATATATAGGAATATAAAATAGGTTCACAAATCAAATATTTAATGAATAATGAAGAAATTTATTTTAAAACAATCCTTTGGCATGTATATAATACCACTTATTAAATATGGAAGCAAATTTGCATACTAATGAAATAGATATGTTTGTTTATTTTTGCATAAGTAATTAAATCTTGGATAAATATTTGATACTGGAGATATAAAGCATCTTCCATGTTCTTCAGAGTTGATCAAAATTTTGATTTTCTATCAACGCTGAGGGTGCCTCTTTGTGTAAATGTGTGTGATAGTGGCAGGAACCGTCCTATTTTCAAGCCACAATTCATTAAATGATTCATTATGAAACATGCCAGCAACTCAAACAGAACATTTTAAAATCAGACATTCCTATGCAATATAATTCAAAGATAAATTAACGTGATGCTTATTTGATGAGGGATGGTGGTAGAGAAAGAGTAAAAGTCTTTGTTTTGCATAATTAAACTCTTAAAGTAAACACAGTGCAATTCGTAAGAGACCGCAATTCCAAAGCTGAACTGAGCTGTTTCGGCGGTATTCATTAGCGTTGCGAGGCCAGAGAGCATGCGTAGTGCAAAGCGCACTGAGGTCCTGTGATGCAACACGGGTAAGCTCCGCTGAAGCACCACAGCTTAATCACACATTTTAGTACGTTAATTTTTGGTTACATATTCAGAAATTTGTTACCAGACTTTTCAGGACCCCATATGGGGTTGTGATTTATACTTAAGAAGCTGGGTTCTAGGGTAACAGCTTAATTGGAGAATTTTACAGTTCGTGTTCGGCTGTAGCCTCAGCATCCATGGCAGTCCAGAGACGCTCACACAGTAACTGTTTGTTCAACAAATAAGTGGATAAACTCTAAGGCACATGTTAGGTGTTGAGGGAAGAGCAATCAGAAATCATTAAGTGTAAACAAAAATGTTCACACTGATGTCACCATTCTGAGACACACTGGATAAAACACTTTTTAAAACATAAAGACCCATGAGACATAAGAAATATTGCCTCATAAAATTTGCCTCCTATCTCTGTGAGAGTCTAAGACAATGCTGATCTCTCTTAACCTGGCTAGATAAGTTCACCCAAAGACTGAGAAATTGAGAGATGAACCCTATTCACACTAAGATTTTCCCTCTTTACTTAACCACATGACTCCAAGGCAGTATGTCCAGACAACACCATCATGGCCAGTTCTGAGCTGAAATCAACTTGATTCCTTCACTCACCTCTATTAGGGAAAATATGCATCCCCACTGTTAATTATTTGGCGGCGCTCTTACCCTGTGAAGAAACGTCACGAAACACGACAGAATCCACTAACAAGAGTTTTATTAAGATAAGAGAGAGAGACAGGTGAGCTCAGGCCTGTTAAAGAGACACGTGCATAAAGAAGGAAGCTGGAAATATGGTTCCAGCTTATAAAGACTGGATCCCTCATTCGTACACAGGTTTATGTGGCTACTCCACACATGCGCGTAGATCACATGGTTATGTTGCACGCTTTATGCATCCATGCAATGCCACAGGGTCCTGGTCACGCAAGATGTTTTGACCCAGAAATGGCTATTTTGACCCGGAACTGGCTATTTTGACCGGGAACTGGCTAGGCGGAAGTGTCTAGGTCCGCCAAGCTTGTGCAATCATGCCCAACCGTGGGGGCGTGTTGTGAATCTATCATCTACCCCCTGCAATTTTTATTCAGTGACATCTGGAAATAGAACTTAGTTCATCAGAGCTTGAGTAAAGTAGCATGGAATGCTTGTTAGGGTAAATTATTTCCGTCTCTTGTATTGTACCGAGTGTTCCAGGAATGTGGCCTTCTCAAAAATGGGTTTCAACCCTTACAATGCCTCATTGAGAAATGGTTATTAGTATGATTTTGTAAATGGAAAAATGTAGTAGAATATTATTTTAAGGTGTGTTACTTTTGTTTATATTGCATTTGTTTATCTCTGTGAAGCTGTGTTTACTGTGCCTGTCTAAAACACCTGACGGTTTAATAAAGAACTGGCCAATAGCAAGGTAGGAGAAAGGATAGATGGGGCTGGCAGGCAGAGAGAATATATAGAGGGAGAAATCTGGGAGGAGGGCGCTAAGATTGAGGAGCCAGAGAAGGAGGAGGACTCCAGGGGTCAGCCATCCACCTACACAGCAAGCCATGGAGTAAGAGCAAGATTTACAGAAGGTTTTTTTTTTGTTTGTTTTTTTTTTTTGCATGCCGAATGCCGTTTATTGAAGGAGGGAGGCGGTCTTAAATACAGGCTTACAGCACAATGGGAGAAGCCCGGAGGGCAGAAGTTCGCTACCGATGTTGATATTTTGCAATCTTGCATCTAAGCTGTTAACGCCCAATATGCAGGATACACAGACAAGGAACTTCCCTTAAGCATTCAGGAAAAAAAAAAAAGAGTCCTTAAATGGATTTTTAATCCGTTTGCCATGATATAAATCCATTCCAGCTGTCTTACAGATACCTACAGGCTCCTGGGAAAAGTTTTGCTACTGCATCAAGAAATCTGGTCTGATGGAAAACTAACAAGCCCATTTTTGACCCCACCTATTTTTGAGCATATTGTGCAGATTCATTGTTCCCTCCCGATCTCCAGAGAAATAGCAGATGCCATGGCTTCTATACCCCTGATTTGGTGTGCCATTTCCTCCAAGTTCCTGGAACACCACTGCTACAACCTGCCTCCTCAGCTCCCTCAGGGAAACTTCCTGAGATCCGCTGTGTGTGACTCCTGGTTTTGCCTCCTCACTTCACCCTTTGTCAGCTTGAAGTAGTCTCAGGAATTCAGTGCCCTTGTTCCCCCACTTGCTTCCATAACTCACCTCTTTTTATAATAATCAAAATGGAGGAATATTAATATTCTGACCTGCCTCTTGAAATCCCACCCCTTGGTGCTGCCCTGTGTCCTCATGTAAAGAAAAAACTCCCCTTCCTCTCTCTCTCCACTCCCACGAGGTATGCACCCTTCTACCCCCCCCCTCTCCCTCTTTCCTATCCTCTCTTCATCTATCTATTATAATAAACCATTTATGTGTGGATGCAAAAAAAAAAAAGTAAGGAAGACCTCTTAAGCTATGAACAATAGGAAAAAAAAAAAAGATTTACCGAAGTTAGAGAATGAGAAAAGCCCAGAGGCAAAAGATAGATGTGATAATTTAAGATAAGGAAAAACTGACTAGAAACTAAGCCAAGCTAAGGCTGGGCATTCATAAGTAAGAATAAGCCCCCGTGTGTGATTTATTTGGGAGTTGGGTGGCCTACCGCTTCAAAAAGAGCAAAAACCTGCAACAATAGAAAAACAGCAGGGGATGGGAAGGAAAAGCAAGTTACCATTGTAATGCAAGAAGTTACACACAAAGAATCCAAACACAACCTCCAGGAGAGTGTGTGTAACTCATTGATACACTGTACATGCAAGGTCTGTGATTTCATCCAGTCACTGAGCCCATTGGTTTAATTTCCTCTCAGAATCTTCCTGGCTCTATTCTACACTTTTCCTACCTCTGCTGCGTATTGTCCAACAGGGCATATTTCTAGACAGCAAAATCCCAGCCCAATTCTGAGCTGTTGCCCATAGAAACCTGGCTAATCCATGAGGCTGGGCTTAGCTCAGATGTCAATTCACCCCAGAAACACCCTAGAGAGACTTTGGAATTATTCATAATTACCACAAATTGAAAGTGATGAGAAAATTGGTGTTATTTTCCTATCAATCTCCAGAAAGATTATTATGCTATCTACTCACTACCAAATTTTTTTTTTTTAAAATCTTACTGTGAAAATTTATTCGACACGCTTCAACATTAACTCCCAATCTCTGTTTTTCAACACTCCAGCATGCCTCCAATTATCACAAAGCTGTAGTAAAGTCCTTAATTTCCAAATAAAATTTAACGTGGTTAAACTTCATTTTACGTTTTCATTGTGGAAAATTTCCAATAAGTACCCCATGGCCGTAGATGACTAACAAACCTCTTGTTCCCGTCAATCCATCTTCATCAGTTTTATTAACAAGTGTCAAATCTTATTGCATTTGCATCTCCCACCCCTCCCCTAACCCTACCATTGTAGGATTTTATTGTAAATTCCTGATATTATATTACATCATCCTGAGTGAACTGAGGTTGAAATCAGAAGCAAGATGAAACAGAAGAAAGGAACACAGGAACAATGCAAGACAAAACCCAGAGAAGGGCAGTGGAAGCTGCTGACTACTTTGTATCTGAGATGATAAGTGACAAGGCTTTCTCTTCTGTTCACGGTATATGGAAGTTGATGTTTAATGTGTTCTCCATAATGATTGGCATGCTAATGGATTCCCCAAAATGTGTGACAAATAACTCTGGTGAGGACACCAGATACCATACCCAGGGAGACAAGAGAGGAGTGTGTCTTAGCAATCCCTAAATTATGAACCATCATTAAAAACCATTGATGACTGTTATATCAAGCATTACTTTTGAGACAACATCTCACCTTATAGTCCTTGCTGGCCTGGAGCTTTATGTGTAGACCAGGCTGATTTTAAACTCAGAAATGAGTCTACCTTGCTTCAGGAATGCAGGGATTAAAGGCATTCACCAATTCACAGGCTTGGGCTATGCCACAGTGATTTTTTTTTTTTCCCTTCTGTACTCCAAATTGCCAAGATCACCTCCACAGCATGCAAGCGGAGAAACTGCTCTGTTGCCACTGAGGGAGACACTTCAAGCCAAATGTTTCTGTGCTTCTCTTCAGCAATTGCCAAGAGTAGAGCTGGATCTGTGCCTTTACTATACTTCAGATAACACAATTGAAATAAAGATTTCCTTTAAACATAGCTCTCAATATCAGACTCACTTTCTATATTGTAATGTATTTCGTGGGTTTGATGTGTTTGTATGTGTTCATCGGTGTACATGCGCTGTACACGTGCAAGTCAAAGGTTGTCAGGTATGTTTCTCAAATGCTTCTCTACCTTCTTTCTTCTCCTCCTCTTCCTCCTTTTAAATAGCATTTTCTTTTTCTTTTCATTAAGAAATATGTATTCATTTTACATACCAACCACAGATCTCTCTCTCTTCTCTCCTCCCGCTACCCTCCCCTAGCGCTCCCCCTCCTCCCGCAACCCATCCCCCATTCCCTCCATTGAACACGCAGCTCACAAATCCAGCAATACTGGCTGGCCTGCAAGCTTCAGGGATCCTCCTCTCTTTACCTTCTCAGCATTGGAGTTGCAACTGTATGCTGCTGCTGTACCTGGCCTTTTATGTCAGTGCTGGGCATCAGATCTCAGGTTCTCGCGCACGCATGTTCGAGAATGAGAAATGCCCCCCATTGTCTTGAACATTTGAATACTTGGTCCCTGATTGGTGGCACTACTCAAGGAGGTTTAGGTAGTGCAGCCTTGCAGGGGGAAGAAGCAAGTCCCTTCGAGGCAAACCTTGAGAGCTCAAGGCCTTGCCCTACTGTGAGTTTGATCTCTCTGCTTTGTGATTCAAAGTGAATCACAACGTTCAGGGGAAGTGAACCCTGATCTTCCTGGCCCTGCTGCCCCGCTTGCCCCTTGCAAACCACTCCTCTATTCCGACATCCTGGACTTTCTTCGCTCTGAAATAAGCCAAAATGATTTCTTCCTTCTAGGAATTGTCTTGGTCGTGGTGTTTTATCACAGCAACAGAAAAGGAGTTAATATGCGCGACCATTTCCAAGGCCCTGTTCTTGGTTCTTATAATACATCCTGTCAGAGTGCTTGCGTTCGTGGTCCTATTAGTGATGCTCAAAAAAACACAAACATCTACTAAATACTGGAAGTTTAGTTTACCTGAACTAAATAATACTCATTATTGCCATCATTTCTATAACCTTATTTAAACTCTAATCTAATATGTCAAATGCTAAACCTGGAAAAATATGGTTCCGAACATCTAAGGTCGATTTCAATATTGTGATCTAATGGAAATTAACAATTCTTTAAAATTCAATAATGAAAAAAAATACAATAATGAAATGAGACCACATGCCAGCTAACTCATACAGGAAATATATTTTATATTCAGGTTTCCTAATAATTTTTTAAAAGGTAAAAGACGTGTGTGATCTGAAGAGACACCATAGTATCTTTTAAGAGAACTTTTGCAATCTCTCAACCTTAAATCATACTTATAGCAAATGGCTTTGGTTGAGAGGAGATGTAATTTATATTTTGCTATTTGGGGCTTTGTGATTAAGGAAATTAGCTGAGTGCAAGTATTAATGTACTCTGAAATGAAATTTTATGTTTAGCTTTCATCATTTTATTTAAAATACAAGTTATATGAATCAAAAATGTGGCTACATTTCATGTGAGGGCCATGAATGTGAGGACATGCAGCACTCCAGTGTCCCCAGCCTCTGTTCTCATCATAACCCAGCTGCTGCCCTTATTCCTGCAGTTCCAGCATGCTTCTTTGTGAGACTGATGTGTCTGAGGCAGGAGTAATACTTTCAAGAGCAACTGTATCAGATTAAGGCCTTCCTAGAACACAGTTTAAAACAGTTAAATGGCAGAAGGGTTTGCTTTGAATCAGATATTGACTGTGGAAAGATATAAAGAAGGGATGAGGTTGTTTCTCTTTCTCACACTCTCCTCTGTCAGCTCACTCCCTCAGTCTCTAAGCTTCCACATTCTGTTCGCTTAACCCACACCTTCTAAAATATCAATAAACCCTCGCTGGTAACATCTCTTTTAATTTCACTTACCTAATGAAAAACATCAGAGAAGACCCTCCTGCTATTAATGCACCACTAGGACCTGGGAAACTGGTTCTGTTATTGCATTGACTTTGTCTGGTTTTCTTACCTTCACTGGATCTCCTTTATCATCTGATATGATGATATCAAGCTTAAAAGTCAGAGAAATTCCTTGGATATGAATTATGCATCAAGACAGGTCACCCAGGGAAGTAAGGGAGAGGTGTTTACTCATTGGATCCCATCCCTACTGACTGGAGGGCAGCCTAGGAGTCATATAGTCCCTGCTTTCCTCAAGTGAGTGCCCAAGTCCACAAGGAAGAAGCACGTGTCATTGATACTTCTTAAAAAATTTAAAGAGAATATTGGGTTCCCTCAATAAATGTACTCTAGAATAAGATTTTGGTTGACCATTTCTCATTTTCATTTCAAAACATTTCTAAAAATAGAATATGTACAATCACTCATGGAAAGGTAAAGTTAACACAGACACAGTAGTCTAGTATAAGACACTCAGCCTGAGAAAGCCCTGGCTGGACAAGAATTTGAGGGCTCTCCTTTGGATTTCTTATAAGCTATGGTCAAGCCACACCCATTGCTCTAAATTTAGCTTAACTAATTAATGAAGGACATCTGGTCTTTTAGTAGTGCCTGGTAAGAGGTGAAGATACCACATTTTGAATTGGGGTATAAAAGGTGTTCATTATGTGCCTCTCATATCTAGTCATATTTTATGGCTTTTTAAAATTAAAAAAAATTGAGATTGCAATATAATGACATTTCTCCCTTCCTTCTCCTCCCTTCAATCCCTGCCATATGCCCTTGCTTGCTCTCTTTCAAATTTGTGGCCTCTTATTTTATTAATTGTTATTGCATGCATATACATATAAACATCTATGTTTATAAATATAACTTGCTCAGTCACTATAATGTTACTTCTATGTGTGATTTCAGGGATGACCATTTGGAATTCCTGAATCTAAGAAGAGCAGACCAACTGGTTATCCAGTTGGTCTGCTCTTCTTAGAGGGTGACTACTTCTCCCACTCTCAGCGTTACTTAGTTGCAATTAGTTCTTCGTGAGGAGTTGAGGCCTCATGGGCTCTTCTCCATCCACTTTGTCATGTTCATTGATGCCTCCTTGGTTGGTCAGTCATGTGATGAAACTTTACAGGTGCAGTCTCTGACATTTCTAGGAGATACAATCTCACAGCAAACTCCCGAATCTTCTGGCTCTTACAGTCTAGAGGTGTCAGAATTGAGCTGGAAACTGATGTATTAATACAATGTTACAGAAACAGAGCCTATTTTACACCAAGCTTTAATAAGCTGCGTAACCCCCTACTATTTTTAAGAATCTGTAGCTAGCATTCTATTGGTTGTCAATTGGCCATAAGTTATATATTCTTCTTTATTGTACAAATCAAAGTAAGAGAAGGATGATATCACACCTCTTTGCACCTTGAAAATAAAATTCATTGAAGACTATTACATTGTTGTATACCTCCTTTGAGGGAATTTGCTGGATTGTTTTCATTCCTTTGGGTTCTCATTTAGAAAACCTTCTCCAGGAGTATCCCAGAAAGATCATAGACAAGACCTTCTCTCTGCTGCATGCAATTGTTAATAATGCTCACATACAGAACCATAATACACTGATATGTTAGTCCATGCAGTTATTTCACAGAGCTGCATAACATATCCCTTGGGTAAAAGGTAATGCTTCATGCATGCCACTAATATCCAGAGAATACTAAGTAAGACAATAGAATGCCTTTTTCACATTAAAAAGAAGGGTAAATCTAATCAGTCTTGTTATTTAGTATGGTCTTGCTGAAAATGGGAAAAAGTGACCCTTGGCTCTTACTGCTAATATAAAACATTTTGGAGAACAATATTATTATAGCTACTGTAGGAAGATGTATTTTGTCATATCTTGTATATAAGAATGTTTATATATTTAAACCCAGAAGTTTCCATTGTAGTTTCTACCGTCATCTCACTCACTCACGAATAAAAAAAAAAATGTTCACTAAATCATTGTTTAGAAGAGTAAAATTGTACAAATATCATAACTGTCTATGAGGGATAGTAATTATAGAATGATTTATTCATAAGGTAGAATATTTTACAATAGTAATTAAAGTGAATGGGTGTCAGGGACCAAACATGAACCATGGAAAAGTGCTAACTAGGCGAGAAAACAAGCCACAGGCCCTAAACCAGATGCCCCCAAAGATAAAGAACACCCCACAGTCAGGTAGCATAGCAACAGAACAATGGGCCCTGACTAATGACCTTATCACCTAGCACAACATCCTGCAGCCTCACGACCTGCACATCCTCCTTCACCTGCATATCCCCCCTCAACTGCATGTCCTGTACGTCCTGCACTCCTTTCCTCATTCCTGATCCCTCCCCCTCCCATGCTATATAAGCCTTGCTGAGAAAAATAAAATTTGCAGCTTGATCAGAACCCTGTCTTGTTGTCTTCCTTCGTGTCTCCCGTCCCTTTCATTCTCTCCTGCAGGTGGGTCGCCCCTATTGAGACCCCGCTGGCCGGGGCAAATGGGTTAGTAAGAAATACATCTGTTACTAACGTGTTCTTTATATGTTTCAGAAGTAACACTTTCAGTTATAAAATTAAGTACTTTAAACTATCAGTTTTGTTGTTTAAAAAAAAACACATAAAGCAACAGAACATATTGTTAACGCAAGCATCTGTGTTAAATGGAGAAAACATACATGGGTTAATCAATAACAACTCCAGGATAGAACAGACTACTTCCAATTTATAAAAAGTTTATGAAATACATAATGCTCACAAGAAATAATTAGTAAAATGAAATATTCTGATAGCTCCTTGGTATATCTAATTCCATGTGCTGATGATTGACTTGGGGAGTAGGATGTTAAGGTTGGGATTAGGAAGTTTCCTTTAGCAAGGGCTCAGAAATTTGCTAGCCCAAGGTGTTCTATGGGTTCCTTTATAGTGAGTTCACTTTTCCTTAACCAGCTTGTTCATATTTACTTTATTTCCTCCCTTGTCACTACATCCTGATGCTTATAGTTGATAAATTATCCCACATTATGTAATTGTTCCACTCTACACAGGCACATGACATTTCACAGTTGTTCAGCAAGCTTGACGGCGTGCTAGTGTTGAGTTTGTCTTTGATGATTATATTAAGGAAGGAAGTTTCTGAAATATTAGCATGATAAGGAGACACTCTTTTATTTATGTGTCATGCAAAGCAAATAATGACCTAAGACTTGTTCATCAAAAAAACTGAACAAATATTAATCATGGGACTTATTTTCCCAATGAGCTGATTATATATATTTCTTTCTTCCTTTTTTTTTTTTTTTTTCTGGAGCTGAGGACCAAACCCAGGGCCTTGCACTTGCTAGGCAAGCGCTCTACCACTGAGCTAAATCCCCAACCCCGAGCTGATATTTTTGATCATTGAAAAAAATGGCATCTGAGAGCTCTTATCTTTTGAGTTGCCTCCTTTTCATGGTACAACTAGAGAGGATCAAAATCTAGTGCTAACAAAAATCAAAGGACATAGGATAAATTACTGTTCTGGGCTAGTACTTACATTGCTATGAGTGATTTTGAAGGATTAGCTGAATCTCATCCAATATATGTGGTTGGTTATACCAGATCCTGAAAATCCAAATAAGTAGTGAAGGGTTTCTAGGCTTCTGAGATATCACAGGCAATGTTTAGCTATAAGGGAATACTGAATGCATTTCTGATTTTTGCAGTATTGTTACATGTATATTTGAGTGTATTTAAGGCTCATTTACACATGAAAATAAAACAGTCATGGCATTAAAAAATCAACAAGGGCTTATGAAACATACCCTTGTTCTAGTATTTTCAGCTAAGTCTTCTTCATCGCAACTTAAGATCTAGGAAAATTCAGCTTCACTTGAAAAGTTCATTATATATTTCCAGATTGCTGAAATCAGCACCATCCAGGGGATCTCTGGAGTCAGATTTGGTAGACTCGACCTCCTGCTTTCCCCTGCTACCCAGTAGTCAGTGGCAGTTGGGTAGACTGCACAATTCTATACCTGTCCTATCATTTATATTACCAAATCAGTGGCTTCTAAAAGGTAAATATGGGAATGAGGAGATTGGAAATGCAGTCATGGGTGCCCAGTGTCAGCACACGTCAGCTCTCAATGTTCCATCTTTTATAAAGTGTCATCTATCAGTCTCCTACTTTAAACACCAAAGGTGATTACAGGCATGCTAAAATATGACAGCATAAGCCCTAAAGGCAGCTGGACATGGCATGCTCTGGCTTAAATATTTTATTTTTTAATATGGATGCTTCGATAACTAATATGCTCTGTTACCATGTGTGTGTGTGTGTGTGTGTGTGTGTGTGGCTTTCAATATTATAAAAAAATGATATAATGCTATATGCATATTTTTACAGTGTGACACATTATTTTTCAAACATGAAAGAAACTATTTTTGAAATATGTGCATAGAGGACTAGACACATTTATACCTAATCCATTCACTTTAATTACCACAGTGTGACATTCCACATTATGAATAAATCACTCTGTAATTGGCTATTTCAATCTATTTTGGACAGTTATGACAGTTGTACATTTTGACCATTGACCTCTGACTGTGAGTGGCCTCCTTCATTTATCTAAGAATACAGTATAAAATAGTCAATTTTCTTTGTGTTCCATAATGCAATGGCTGAGAAATACTAGCCTATAATTATAAGTTAATAATTTATCCACAAACACGCTTTCCTCAGCTGTGTCTAAAATTCTATTACATATTTCAATTGCTTCAAAATGTCAAATTTGAACAAGTTAAAAGTATCAAAGGGTAGATTTCAGACATATAGTAGTTGTAGAAACAGCACAACCTTGTGACTTACAAAAAAATTGTACTATAAATGCATATAATATTTTTATCTCTGAGATTATATTTCTGTGTTTGTTTTCTTTTCGTTGTCTTTCAATCTGTATTTTTTGTTTGTTTGTTTTTTCAAGACAAGGTTTCTCTGTGTAGCTTTGGAGCCTGTCCTAGAACTCACTCTGTAGCCCAGGCTGGCCTCGAACTCAAAGATATCTGCCTGCCTCTGCTTCCCGAGTGCTGGGATTAAAGGCATGCACCACCACTGCCTGGCTCAATCTGTATTTTTTCATTTTACTTTCACAGAGATTTAAGATGAACATGGTGTTTTTATGGCCAGAAGAATCTATTAATTATTAAAAATTAATTCCTATGTGAAGCATCTACCACCTTAATCCCACTTCCATGGCTGCAGCTTCATGAAGTACCACAAACAGATTTAATATCATGAACTACTTCTGAAGGCAATCAAAAATGAAAGGATAGGGTTGATCCTTAAGTGTAGAACTCCACCAACATAAAAAACACACACGAGTGTTTTCAGAGCCTCTGTTTAGCTCTAAACAGCTTTGTGTCATGCCGTATGAGTAATGGAGCTTTGTTCATTGGTGCGATGCCTAACAATAAGAACAGGCAAACATAAAGAAACTCTGGTGATAGATGGCAACGTCCTAAGTGAACATGGGCAACTCTTCCCCAAAACTATTTCCGGACAACGGAAACAGCATATGTGTTTGTGTCTCATACACATCCATCAAAATGATAGAACAGTTTAAACTACTTCGGGCAATTTTTTTTTTTTTTTTTTTCCCGAGACAGAGTTTCTCTGTGAACTCCTTCTGTAGATCAGACTGACCTGGAACTCACAGAGATCCACCTGCCTCTGCTTCCTGAGTGCTGGGATAAAAGGCATGCACCACCACTACCCAGTGAAAAGTAACATTTTAGCACTCAAAATAGAATCAAAATATGTACACTTGGTTTAAAATCATGGCATTATAATCCTGATTACAGACTTTTTTTTTTTTTAACAATTGTCCCGAGAGTAACTAGTTAAAATACACTTTGCAACAACTTTCTCAAAAAATAATAAATTCTTTTTTTCTCTTTTACTGTGTTCATATAAACACCTGTATATATTTTAAGTCATACTCCCCGAGAAGTGGCAGTTAGTTTGAATATATAGCATCGGCTACTTGCTGTCAGAGACATATTCATTAGTATTCAATACCTTCACAAAAATACTGAAAGGATTTGCCATTTCCTAAGTATTTGAAGTACTGTAATGTGTCCTTTGTCAACTTAAACTTTGCAATCCAGTTCCGGGAAGATAAAAGGAGAGTAAATTGTTCATGTGTAACATATGGTCATTAGAAAGTAAAAGGCGCCATTAATTATTAATTACTGACTTAGTCGCTTTTCCTATTGCAGCAGTAAAATACTGTGACAAAAGCAGCTTTAGGAAGGAAGGGTTTGGGACTCACGGTTTGATTCTGTCATCCATCATGGTAGGTAAGACACGGCAGCAGGAACTTGAGGCAACCCAGTCACATTTTATCCGTCACCAGGAAGCAGAAATCACTGGACGTCTGTGCCCAGCTAGCTTTATCTTTTTTATGTAGTCTAGGAACCAAGCCCAGAGAATCCTTTAATTAGGGTGGATCTTCCAATTCATTTAACTTAAGATAATCCCCTACAGACGTAACTATAGGCTAACCTAAATACTCCCTCCGAGGTTTATCTGAAGGCTTGTCTCCCAAGTGACGTCGTGCGCTGTCAGGCTGACAACACTAACCGTCAATGATCACTCATAACATTTTGTTTCCTTGTATTCATTCATGTGGCACAGGAGCATACTGTTTATACAGCTATTTCACCCCTTTTACAGACAGGAAAGGTGAGGTTCAGAGAGCTTCAGTGACTTATAAAAGGTCATTTCAATGCTAGCACTGCCCATACATATTTACATTGAATTTGAGTAAAGGTCATTTGCTTGTGTAATTGGTATTTATAGTGCACAATTTAGGATCGCATGTGCTTTCTTACATAACCAATCTTTCTACAGAGTATTTCCTGTACTTTGCTGTCTATGAATACAGAATAAATATTTGCTAACAAACTCAACCCTTGCCCTATCTTTCTCCTCAAAAGGGGAAAAGATGACAACAGTAATTGCTCAAATTACGGGAAAGAATAGCGACTTTGTCCTCCTTCCAGATGCCAATATTGTCTTTTTTAGTACTTAAAATATAATTGGATACACTATGTTCAATTTCCCACTTTAGCCCCTCCCCCTATGGTGGGGCTGGGAAGATTGCTCAGTGGTTGTCGCACAAGCATGAGAACCTGAGTTCAGATTCCCAACAACCTCGTAGAATCTGACTGTGGCAGCACAGGCTTGAACTCTATCATGAAGATCCCAGTTGCCTGCTGGCCAGCCAACGTAGCCAGACCAGTCAGGCAGGGCCTGTTCAGTGGGAAATCCTGTTTGAAAAAAGTAAAGTGGAGAGTAATGAGGCAGGCAGTCAGTGTCAACTTCTGGCCTTCACATTTGTACATATGAGTGAGTTCATCCCTCAACACATGTGCATATGCACACACACACACACACACACACACACACACACACACACACATCCACAAATAATTTTAAGGATCCATGTTAGTATATTTCATTATCAACAAATTTTCATAGTAACCCATCTACCTTATTTTTGTAATTTTATACCATCTTTTACAAAGTTCTTTTCAGCCACTTAATTTAGGGATAATTCAGTAATTTCTATCAAAATCATTGCAAGGAAAACCACTACTGACATCATTATCTTTGTGAACACAGGCATCATTCTCTTATCATTCTATTTTCAGAAACTCCATTTCTCAGATTGGTGTTGGAAACCATGATTACCTACCGCACGGCCTATCTGATCCCTTTAATTGGGACTGCTTTATAACAGAAAACATCGAAATATTTGTCTTAGGTTAGCAATAATGTTGACACTCAACCACTTCTTGTTCTAAGTACTGAGACTACTCAAAGCTAATGGTTGAATTATAGCGACCTGCCAGCAACTCATTGTGTAAGTGTTTATTAGAGCAGTGAGCTCATGTTCTCTGAAAATGTAAGAGCTCAAATTGGTTTTCTCTCCAGACATTTCTTATTGTGCAGCATGCTGAAAAGAAAATCTTTAAAGGTGTTTTCAATATGCTAGTTTATGGAAAAAGAGTGTTTTCACCTTTGTTAAATTTCGAAAATTTTCACTTTTTATGACCCTGAACACTAAACATGACCTTTTTTCATATACAAGAGTTTGTACAGTGACTTTCTAAGTGTTCTTCAATATAAAATTCTCAGGAAAAACCAGTTGATTTCTAAGTTAAGAAATAAATTAAGTGTAGACTCAACTTCTTCCTTCAGGAAATGATATTAGTGTTTTCCAACAAATGTCCAAATGACTATTATAATATATATTAATACAATTCTCTTTGTTTCAATTTGCTTAGAAAATTGAATTCCTTAGCTGATGTTCTTTCACCCCATTTTGTGTACATGCCCATCTGTCTCTTTCACTTTCAGTATTAACTACTGTCAGCTAATAGATCAGCTTTGCAGTCTAGTGATTGGACAAAATATTACACTAATTTTCCCACCTCTTTTGAAAAAATTATTGAACCACATTTGGTACTTAAAATTTATATGCAAAGTGTACAGATGATTTGAATTATACCCACTAGTTTACATAGCTATAACTTTTAATAGTTTCCACTTAATTTTCTCTCTGTGCTCATCTCTCTCTTCCTTTATTGTTATAGTAAAACTTAAATTGTTGGCAAATTTTAAGTGCATAATTATTAATTGTTGTAGCTTGAAAGAAAATGGTCCCCATAGGCTCATATATTTGAATATTTGGTTCTGGGTAGGTAGAACTGTTTGGGAAGGATTGGAAAGTATGACTTTCTTGGGGGAAATGTGTCACTGGAGGAGAGCTTTGAGCTTTCAAAAAGCCCACACCATTCCCAGTTAGCTCTCTCTCTGCCTTCTCTCTCTCTATTCCTGCCACCACGGGTTTGTTTCACTGTCATGGACTCTGACCCTCTTAAACCATAAGCTCACTTCCACACTTTCTTTTATAAGTTGCCTTGGTCATTTTTTTTTCTTTTCACAGCAAAAGAAAAATAAACACAACAGAAGTTGGTACCTGGGAATGGGACATTGCTGTGACACATATGACCATGTTGTTTTCTAGAAGATGTAGACCTTAGGACTTAAGACTAGAAAAGTAGCTTGAATATTGTAAGCAGTGTAGCTAGAGTTTTCCTGCCTTGCCCACAGTCAGGTCAAATCTCTGTCACGCGCCAGTCCCACAGCTGCTCAGACCCAACCAAGTAAACACAGAGACTTATATTGCTTACAAACTGAATGGCCGTGGCAGGCTTCTTGCTAACTTGTTCTTATAGCTTAAATTAATCCATTTCCATAAATCTATACCTTGCCACGTGGCTCATGGTTTACCGGAGTCTTCACATGCTGCTTGTCATGGCGGCAGCTGACAGTGTCTCTCTCTGTCTTCCTTTTCCCTCAATTCTCCTCTCTGTTAGTCCCACCTATACTTCCTGTCTGGCCACTGGCCAATCAGTGTTTTATTTATTGACCAATCAGAGCAATTTAACATACAGACCATCCCATAGCAAAGCAGAACTTAATGGGCCATCATAGTAGGAGCCTAGAAACTTTGGTGCTGAGAGCGATGTGGACTGTTGACACCCTGCTCAAGAGGGTTTTCTTTATATGTGGTGGGGAGACAATATTAGTAACTGAGCTATAAACCATTTATGTGATATTTTTGATAAGAAAGTAGCTGTTGTCTGTCCTTGTCCTAAGAATTTGTCTAAGGCTAAATTGTAAAGTAAAAGAGTAATTTCTTTGGACAAGGAGATTTCAAGATAGCCTAATGTTGACTCTGTTGCGTGGTTATATTTGTTTTATGCAGCTCTGCAATGAAAAGAGCAAGTGGTACAAAATGTACAGTTTGAAGAGAAAAGGAACAGCAGGAAATTTAATGTTGTAGCCAAGGCCTTTGCTAAAAGAGATAAGGAGACCAAAGCAAGGCTTGATCTGCATTGGGAGAAAAGGCAGGGTACCCATAGTGCAATATGCCACTCAGTTAATCCTATACCTCATAAAAGGCCTAAGGAATTTTTTGTTTCTAAAAAGCAACAAATCAATGCTGTTGCAAATGTGATTTGGAGGGGCCAGGATTCATCCCAAGTTAGAATCTAAACTTAGTAGTGCTGCCCACGTGGTTCTAGATTTAGAGTATGAAGGATACATAAGTGGTTTTGGAATCTCCCTTCATGGTTAAGGAAAGCCACTGAGGCTAGGTGTATGGCAGATGAGTCCCCACATGGAGGCCTTGATCATTGTACGAAGCCATGAAAGTGAAGCTTGAGCTGCATTGGAGAATCCAAGATATTGGAGGTGCCAGGGCCATAGGATGCCTGCCAAGAAAAGCTACATGCAGGGAGTGGACCCAGCCCAACAGAGAAGCATTTTGGAGTGAGAAATGACAGAAGGACTGAGTCATCTAAGTGTTCTGACATGAGCTACAGTATTCAAAGTCTACCTTGCTTGGTTTTCATCTTGCTTTGGCCCAGTATTTCCTCACTATGCCTTGAGTCCTTGATTTTGGAATGGTAATATATAGTCTGTGACATTGTGTGTTGGAAGTATTAATTGCTTTTTAAATTTTATGTGAGTTTACAATTAATAGATTTCCTTGAGTCTCAGAAAAGATTTTCAACTTGGAAATTTTAAACAGCATTGAAACTGTGAAAGACTCTGGGGACTTTTGAAGCTGGACTAAATGCATTTTGCATCATTTGTCTAGGCACCCGTGGGGGCCAGGGAAGTCTGGTGGTTTGGATGAGAATGACCCCATAGGCTCATATGTTTGACTACTTCATCCCAAATTTGTAGATGTTTGGGAAGAATAAGGAGGTTTAAATATGGTGGAGGTATGTCACCGGGAAGTGATTTGAGTTTCAAAAGCTCATACCTTTCCCAATTAACTCTCCCTTTCTGCCTTCTCCTTGTGGATCAAGATGTGGATTCTTAGCAGTTCCCAAAACCACACTCTAATACTCTGAAACCATAAGCCCAATTAAATGCTGTCTTTCTTTTGCTTTGGTCATGGTGTTTTGTCACAGCAATAGAAAAGTGACCAAGGTCACATTGGTTCATATTAGCTATCCAGAACCTGTTCATCTTATATGAGTGAAAATTTATAGCCTCTCTTGATCTATGTTCTTCACTGCTGCCTCCTCGGATCCTGGTAGTCATGATTATACTCTTGGATTGTATGACTTCTATAGTTATATTCTAGAGAAAATGTTATGTGGTATTTGTATTTGTCTTTCTAAAAGAGTTTTTAATTTGTTTTTAGAATACTACATTTTTACTGTTAATTTATAATTCAGTTACTTTGGGATCACAGAAGGATTCCTTTCCTTTTTATTTAATTTTAATGTTTTTAAAAAGTCAATTGTCAAATCACCCCCATTCTCCATCCCATCACTCCCAATTCCTCCACTACCCCCACCATTTCCAAACTTCATGTGCTCTTTTTTATTTTCCAAGTCTGGCATGTTTTACTTACCATGGTGACGCTGTTCTGCTTCATCCATGATTGCATCAGTGGCAGGATTTACAGTTTTAAAAGCTGAACAAAGAAAAATGAGGCATGTACAACATATAGTACCACATTTTCTTTCCTCATTTGCCGAAAATGGACACTTAGGTTGTTTCCATATCTTGCAGTTGTGAGTAATGTTTCAGTGAAGACAAAAGATTGTGATTCCATTGGCTGTGAACATGTAACCAAAGGGGGATCATAAAGAATTCTGATTTTAAATTTTAGGAAATTCCATATTGTTTTCCATAATGACTGTACATATTTACACTCCTGCCTACAAGGCAGAAGCACACTCTTTTGGACACATCACATTTTGTCTTTTTGGAAATAACTGTCCTGACAGTCATGAGATAATTAATTGTTCATTTTAGTTTGAATTTTTTTCTGGTTAATGATTAAAAAAAAAGACTTTCCCACACACCTTTTAGCTCTTTTGTATTTCTGTGCAGAATTTTTTTTACTATTTTAAGCTAAAAATTTAATCATAATTAATAGGTTGACGTTAAAGAAACTCATTTAAATGGTTAGTTAAATGTTTGGGCAGATAGTTTTGATGATCAGTGAATGTGTGTAGATTCTGATTTCATAACACATTTCTATTTGTTAAACTTTATTTCATTTCTTTTGGAAAATAATTTGTTTTATTATTTTATGTGTTTAGGTGTTTTACCTGCATGTATATCTATGCAGCATGTGTGTGCCAGAGGTCCACAGCAGACAGAAAAAGGTATCAGAGCTTCTGTAACTGAAGTTACAGATGCAGAAGACTCGGTGTCCTAAAGTAATTAATAGTTTATATCTTGTTTACTGAACCCAATTAGCATAAGTGTGAGGTGTCATTTGGAGTTCTGCTCTGTATGTCATTTAGGGTTCAATGTTGACCTTCTTGGTGGCTTTACTAAATTATGTTGTCCATATTAAGTTCTCTGGATGGTGCATTTACCCCAACATTCATATGGTGACATTCTCATCCCAGTATCTCAAAATGTGACTGTATTTGGAAACAGAGTCATTGTTAAAAATGAATTCATATTGGAACAAGGTGATTCTCTAATCTGGTATTTTATAGTAAGGAAAAATTTGAAGACATATGTGTGCAAATGTTAGTTCACAAACCAGTGTGATGTTCCTACAAATTAATGAATGCCACAGAGTGCTTACTCCTGCAGAAGGCTTTAGAGAATCATGGAACGGTTTGTCCAACAGAGCCCTGCTATGATCCTGCTGACATCTTGATGTCCAGACTTCTAGACCGTAGAATTGTGAGACTCTAAACCTTGTTGTTTACACCCTCTGGTTTATTCTTTAAGAATCCCTTGCAACCTAACGCACCCATAAATGTTGCAAGGCTATGTCTAAAACAGAGGTCCAACACTTTTAGTTTAGTCATTTCCCAGGAGGAAAGGGACTCAGTGATCAAATAGTCTCCTCCACAGTAGGCCCTTCCAGTAACTTAGTACTTTACTCATTTTCTCACTTAGGGAACTTGCTCACTTTTTTTTTTTTCAAGAGATCAACATAGTCCCTTCCAATTCTTGCAGCCTGCTAATAGTATACATTCTCTGGATGGTGCAGTTTCCTTAATAAATATAGATGGTACTTTTAATAGCCTGGCAATATATGAACTATAAGAAGAATTGCTGCAGAAATTTGGGCCCCCTCCACATGTTAAGAGTCCAAACAAGGATCAAAAATTGAGGCAGTTATTTTTAAGGGAACTAATACAAAATAATGAGAACTACTCTTGGAGATCTCGGTTAGGTAAGTCCTTAAGGTGTTACAGAGATAGTAACTCTCAGAAGCGGACTCCATCTGCAAGCGTGGGTGAGTGAAGTGAGTCAGCCATTATTAACATGCTCAGATGAGAGGGTCTGTCTGCTGCAATTTAAGATGCAGAAAGTGGTACTGGTCAGCTAATGCTGATGTTCTAAGAAAGGGGGCCTGCAGGGCTGACATTGTTAGTTCTGAGCAAGAAATACCATTCACCTAGTGGAGATGATTATGGTGTTGCAATGAATCTGTGAAGATTGGTGGAGGGGGAAACCCTGAAAAGCTACATTTTATTGCTTGATTGAGATGAACTGACATTCCAGAGTGAAGAAGTGGGGTTGAGGTGATACACAGTGCCTCTCCTTTCTCTTACAGTCTTGTCTCTACTAGTATTCTTCTGGTAGAGCTAGATGAGAAACCAGTGGGCAAAGCAGAATGTGGTCTGCAGAGTCTCAGCAGCAACATCACAAGGCAGGATGGACATGGACCAGAACTGCTAGAGAGATGGCTGAGTGCATAAGAGCATTTGCTGCCTAACCTGAGGCTTGAGTTTAGATCCCATCACCCACTGTAGGAGTGGAGACGGGAGGATTACTGGAGCTTTTCTGGTTGTCAACACAGCTCCATGTTCACTGAGAAATTTGGACTAAGAAGAGTGAGAAAGAGTGATAGAGGAGGATTCCTGACATCTTTCTCTGGCCTCCACATACTGAGGTATGCACACTCATGCATAAATCTCTCTCTCTCTCTCTCTCTCTCTCTCTCTCTCTCTCTCTCTCTCTCTCTCTCTCTCACACACACACACACACACACACACACACACACACGTACATGCTTGTGCTATTGTGACAGACAAAGTCAGTGGTGGAACAGGCCTAGGAAAAACTGCAGTACATTCTCTTATAGAGAAAAAAGAATGAGCAACACAGGACAGACACCAGACTGTAATTAGTGATAGTTATGTACAACTCACTAGGCAAAATGATTAAAGATATAGGAGTTGGAAAAATGACATTTTTTTGTTTTGTTTTTATTTTGTCCTTCATTTTTGCTGTCTTTCTGTTGTGAAGTGAGAAACTGTCTCTTCAGGTACTCTGGCTATGATTGATATATATATATCTCCTTGGGGAAGACCCCAAATGATAACTAACCAACTATGAACTAAAATTTCTGAAACCATAAGCCAACATAAATTTTTCTGCCTTGAAAATTGATGATCTCAGGCATAGTGTCATAGTAACAGAAAACAGACTAACAACACCATCTAACAGAGAACCAATGTAGAGAATCTCAATGACCAACATTTAACAGAGGGCTATCATAAGTACCCTTTACCTACAATGTGATGACACTTTAATCTCCTGTTGGGAGGCTTTGATGGTCTGAGGTTACAGTCTATCATGACCTGACAGCCCTCTCCAAAGCCTGACAACATGAGGGACTTCCTCCCCAGTGAGACTATCTGCCCTTATCCAGAGAATGTCTCTAGGCACGGAGGCCCGTCCTTATCTGAAAGCTGTCTCTAAGCCTGGATGCCTGATTTATCTCTAGTGTGACCCTTGGCACAGTGTTCTGCTAGAAGATTTCCCACTGCTGCACATATGGTAGGTAAGACTTGTACTAGGAGCTTTGCTATAGGACCCTGCTGCCACATATGAAGCCTTATGATAGGAGTGTGCCACTTACCATAAATTAGAGTTTGTCCTCAGGCTTCCAAATCCCATATATTTCCTATACTCTGGAATAAAGCAGAGCTGATTCACTGAAGTCATCACCCAGAGGGCTATCTCCACTGGATCCACAGCCATCCAAACCCTGTTCCCCCGCTTTGGATCCCCGCCCCATCTCACAGACTGACGATCCCGAGGAAGGAGGAAAACCACAATCATCCAGCTAGAATTTAACATAAACCATATCATTGTGTTAATACTTAATCACAATGAACTGTTCTTATGAGGGAATGGTGAGATTTCTAAGACCTATTCCCAGACACCACCCTAGGACCAACTCTTCAAGCTTGCTAAGGGTTGAAGGCTCAGCTCTGGGAGGTCAACATTTTTACGTACTTTGTTTTCCGTGACTCGTGTCTTGCTCCACAGGAAGCTTGGCAGGTATATCCTTTCCATGTTATCATATTTAAAAGTTCCACTAAAGGATCTTCTGTTGCATGTCTGTATATGAAATTTCTCTCATAACATTTTCCTCACACCACATCACCTAGCTACTAAGCTATGTCACACTAGTTAGTATTTTTTCAGCATTAACAAATTTTGCATGGGTTCAAGGACAGTCAGGAAAATGGAAACAATTTGAATTGTTTCAAGTAGAAAGACATTCCCCGCACCGCCCCATAGAACATCATTTAGCATGGTAAACGCTCCAAACTGCACCCAGTACAAAGGAGGATAATTTCCTAGAAAAAAAACAAAACAAAACTCAGAGATGTCTGCAAAATCCCCAGGCACTAAACTTGCCCTCTCTTTAATTTTTCTTAGAGAAGATAAGTTCATATTTTACTTAACTTCAAAATCCTATTCAAGAGTATCTTGTTGATAGGTTACAACAGCAAGAATCCCTGTAAATTCAGTTCTAATATTTTAGCTCTTGTGATACAGATGACACAAGGAAGAAATGTCAAGTTATCAAAATTAATTTTGACAGTAGCTGTTATTTGTAAATAGTCATGGACTCATTACATTTGTGTCGGTATACTTTCAGCAACAATGAAACAAATGGGATAAAACTACTTTGAAGAGTAATTGAAATTAAATGATATTCAACAGGTTGACAAATAAAGTAGATAAAAGTCTAATGATTATGAGGGCATAAAAGGCTTTGTTTCATATAAATGAAAATGAATAAATGTGTTTCATAAAAATGAATCCCACTAATGGAAAGCATCACAAGCTACATATTAGTGGAACGGTAATTGTGAAATTAGCCTTAAAATATTCATATGGCAGTAATGGGAAATGGGGTTTTATAGAAATGCAAAGTGGTAAGCAATTCATGGAAAGACATTTTTCATAATCCATTTTCATGATAAAATGTTTTTAAAGATTAATTCACTTTGCTTCTAATTTATTATTTTTGACCTCTTCCTAGATTCTTTCACTGTCATTTTAAAAAACAATTTGATCATTCGACGACATCAGAAAAGTTTTCTAAGATGTCTTCACATGCAGATCTCATGAAGTCACTGCTTATTTGCATATACACTGACACACTTCCAATCTGCTCTCTTCAAAGGTCTAGAAATCGCCACAACACTTCTCACCATCTCTGTAGTGAAACGAGCAATTCTTACTATTCCTTCTCAGGCTACTTTCCATCCTTTGTTCTGTCCTGTAGGCTGAGAGCTGGTCTTTCATAGACCACATGAATGAATATCTTAGTCCTTGGCTTCAACTCTTGTCAAGCATCCTCTGCACCGAGCTGTTCTTTCCTGGTTTCAGAAAACCACACCCTTCTCGGTCCTGTAGCTTTTCAGGGTTTTCACCTTCAGAAAGCTGAACTGTCATTGGCAGAATGTATTCCTTAAACCTTGAGTACCTGTTAAGATTATATCGCTAGCAATCCATGGAGTCTGCTTAATGACCAAAGGAATTTATTTGGGGGTTAACTCACAAGACAGAATAAAGGAATTGGTTGCAGAATCCTGGAAGGGTGAGGCATGGTCCAACACGATTCTCTGGCGAGCTCTGCGCTGGTCCAGACCAGCATCCAAAACTATGAGGTAGTGAAGAGAGAGAGTATACAAGTATCACAGGTCTTAAGGGTTCCCCAGAGGCCACACCCCAGGGGCATGTACCTCA
Organism: Peromyscus eremicus; assembly: GCF_949786415.1. Classification (NCBI taxonomy): domain Eukaryota; kingdom Metazoa; phylum Chordata; class Mammalia; order Rodentia; family Cricetidae; genus Peromyscus; species Peromyscus eremicus. Next base: position 42,111,793 of record NC_081429.1, read on the forward strand.
AGATCATAGGCAGGTGTAACAGTTACCTGCTACCTCACTAGGGGCAGTGCTTCAGGGCATGGCTCAGACAGCCACCCACTACATGTACCACAACATACTTAAATCTTTCATAAAGTTTTAGTGCAATGAGCAAATTCCCATATTATGTGAATTTATCCACCCCCAGGACTCTGGTTAATGTAATTCCCTTTGGACACTCTGCTACAGATACAATTGCCACGGTTAATGAGAAAGATACCCACCATAATAAAACACGGATTCAGCAGCTTTCTAGATTTGTGACTTGCTGATCATACTGAGCAGATTTGTCCCTGAAGTCCTGTGTAGTAGTAGAAGTCTCTACTATTCAAACTACACTCAGTCTTTTGTGCATGCAGTTTATCAGTAAATACCTTTCGGACCATTCCTATGCATGGTGCCCTGTGTGCAAGTGTTCGGAGCATGGCATAATAAACATGGCTACAGGCTTCAAGCTGATTTCCTTAAATAATTATTCCAGTCCTTTGCTTTTATTCTCTATTTCATGGGTACAGTGAATCATACATCATATATATATATGTATTAAATTATGACTAAATAAATACTGTATCTTTTATAAGTAATAACATAGGTATAGAATAATAAATATTATTTGTATCTTCTATATGGATAGATTAATTATCAATCCCTTTTAGCTTTTTGCTTTTTTCAATATACCATTAAGCTAGCACGTCCATATAGAATACAGAAAGTATGGGAAAGGGAACAGATGTATGCACCATTTTATTACTTGAAGCTAACTGGACTAAACAATTCCTTCCTCCTTCCTAGAGTCACACATTACCACTATACAGGTTTTTTATAGTAACCACTTTCTCTCTCTCTCTCTCTCTCTCTCTCTCTCTCTCTCTCTCTCTCTCTTTCTCTCTATCTCTCTCCAACTTGTAAGAAACTTCTCATCTTATCTACACATAAGCTTATTTGACTTTATGATATGATTGCTGTTCATTAGGTAATTTTATGTTTGGCACAACACTAACCAAGCCATAAAACTCAGATGAGTAGGGTGAACAGATGTCTGTGCCAAGAACTGTTCTCTTAAGAGGGAAATGTAGCATGAATCTTAAAAGTTCTTATTAATAAAATCAAACCTGAGGTCAAGTATTGGGGTGAACGCTGGAAGATCAGAGAGACAGAACAAGCCACAGCTTCCTCACCTGGCCAACTTCTCAGCTGGTGTTGTTTCCTCAGACTGGAAACTTCTGTGTCCTCATCCCAATGGCTCTCAGCTGAACTGTGCTGATAGAAGCCTGAAAGTTTAACCAGCCAAATGCTTAACCAGGCCAAATGCTTCCAGTTTCTGGTCCTCACGCCTTATATACCTTTCTGCAGCTGCTTGGACCCAAGTAAACACATAGAGGCTTATATTTATTAAAACTGCTCAGCCATTAAGTCAGGCTAACTATTGACTAGCTTTTACACTTAAATTAATTCATAATTCTTATTTATGTTTAGCCACATGGCTTGGTACCTTTTCTCAGTTCTGCCTTTACATCTTGCTTCCTCTGTGTCCAGGCAACTCCTGACTCTTCCCAGAATTCTCTTCTCTGCTTGTCCCACCTATACTTTTTGCCTGGCTACTGACCAATCAGCACTTTATTTATTAACCAATCAGAGCAACACATTCACAGCATACAGAGTGATATCCACAGCACACATCTTTAATCCTAGCATTCCAGAGGCAGAGATCCATCCAGATCTCTGTGAGTTCAAAGCCACACAGGAAACAGCCAGGCATGGTGACACATGCCTTTAATCCCAGGAAGTGATGGCAGGAAGCAGAAAGGTATATAAGGCATGAGGACCAGGAACTAGAGCCTTTTTAGGCTTTTAATCTTTTAACAGCAGTTCAGCTGAGATCAATTCAATGAGGACTCAGAGGCTTTCAGTCTGAGGAAACAGGATCGACTGAGAAGTTGGCAAGGTGAGGTTAGCTGTGATGTGTTCTGTCTCTCTGATCTTTCAGCGTTCACCTCAATATCTGGCTTCAGGTTTGTTTTTATTAATAAGACCTTTTAAGATTCATGCTACAAATCCTAAATCCCTTCATGTTGAAAATCAAAATTAACCATCATAGCTATAAATGTAGCTCATAATGAGAAAAAAAAATCTCAGAATTGTGTTTATTATCCTCCATGAAGTCCATAACTAAACTTCCATTCCCAGTAGATAGAATGGACAGGAAATCATGTTTCTTAAAATGTTAAAACATTGAAACAAGGTATCTGTACTGAATAATTTTCTTTCAACTTGACACAAGCTAGAGTAATCAGAGAAGAGGGATCCTCAATTGAGATAATGTCTCCATAAGATCTGGCTGTCAAGCATTTTCTAAATTTCATGATCAGTTGGGGAAAGGGCCCAGCCCATTGGGGATCATGCTATCCCTGGCCTGGTGGACTTGGGTTCTACAAGAAAGCAGGCTGAGCAAGCCATGGGGAAGCAAGCCAGTAAGCAGCACTACCCCATGGCCTCTGCATCATGGTGTTTGATGGCAACAACACAAACCCTAACTAAGACAGAATCTTAGAAAGCAAAGCCACTTATTTAGCTATATGCATGCCTAAAGACACAAACATGTCTTCTGGTAGAATATATGAAAGCATTCAGCATCCACTTATGTTATAAAGTAAGTATTACCCTTGAACTTTCAGGAAATTTCAATAATGTGCTTTGGCTAAGAGTCTGTCTGATTGGGGCCATGATGTCATCTAGGACTGAACTGCTACCAAGGGCCATGTCTGGGTCCATGGCCCTACCACAGCCAGGGTCTGTGTTGATGTCCATGGCTCCTGTTACCACTAAAGGCCACATGGATGCTTGGGGTCTAGACCACCACCTGAGGTCATGTTTGTGTTCAAGGGCCATGCTGCCACCATCCAGGGCCATACTTCTCTGAGTGGCCTGTATTATCAATGAGGACCATGGAAACAACCAGGCCGAGCTGCTGCTGAGGGCCATGTCTGGGTCCTTGGTCATGCCGCAGCTGGGGTCTGTGTTGATATCTGTGGCCCATGTAAACCATCAGTGTTGAAGTCTGAGGGTCATGTTTAGCTGGCCCTGGAAGAGCCAGCCCTACCCTTTATGGGAGAGCTGGAGAGCCCCTTAATGGCTTATGCCCTGATGGAGCTGAAGAACTGGGAACAGTGGCATGGACGCAGGAGAGCTGGCTTTGCCTCTCACTTGGGGCTATCAGTCTCAGTGGAGGCCTGAACTGACCAACTCAGCTACCACCCAGGCCCACATCCACAGCTTTGAGTTGGTCCACCCCAACATCTATGCCATCTATGATCTCTGGAGGACATGAAGGGACTGGTCCTGCCAAAACATAGCTACTGAATCTCCGTGACTTGGGGCAACAGCAGGATCTCAGAGAGGAGTTTCAGTGAAGGTTCAGTTTTGATGGGGTATCAGAAGCCAGAGGCCTTGAACCAGACCAATAACTCATTGCAGTGAACATTTACAAGTAAAGCTTTTTGGACAAAAGGGTCTAATACGTGACACACTGCAACTCCCAATTCGGCTAAAGTGAATGAAGAAGTGATGGAGAGGTCGGAAGACAGAAGAGTGAAGTGGGTTTTGTTTTGATTTGTTTGTTCATTTTAAATTAATTCTTTATTTATTTTTTATTTTTTGTTGGGGAGCATGACAGGGGTGAGGGAGGATATGGAGGTACTGGAAAATGAGTGGGATTGGGGTACTTGATGTGAAATTCCCAAATAATCAAAAAATATGGAAAGAAGAAATTAGAGACCATACATGTTAAAATATTCAATTTAACAAAAATTTACCAAGAAAAAGATATAATCCTGTAGCAGTCCAGGCCACAGATAATTCTGAGCGAAGAAGGTTTGGAAGATCAGGCATAATCTTAAATTCTCAGCAAAATTAGCAGTCTGTTTTCCTTGTGAGTGAAGATAACAAATATTGTTAAATCCAAAAGCAGAGAAGAAACTGTTAATTGTTGACATTTCCTTAAATGTTTTTAGATTTTTATTAAAATTAAAGATTAGTTAAAAAAAAAAAAGTCTGTGTGACCTGTTGCCTCCTGGCTACTGAGAAATGGCCACAATCCCATGTTTCTTCCTGAGATTATTTTATCAGTTTCCTTCCTATGGTCTTATTTTCTTCAGGGACTATACTTGAAACTCCAACCTCGGCATGCTTTCCGTACTTCTTAAGAAATTACTTTCTTTACTCAGACATTAGTCCCTTTTGATGAATGAATAAACAAGGACACTTTATTTGTTTTTCAGTATCGTATAAAAGATTACAAGTTCATACAAAACAGAAGTGAAAAAGAGATTTCACCTGATGGTGGAGAGAAACAATAGAGAAGAAAGACCACTCTGCAATAACTGGTTTTGAAAAGTTGTTATATGCTATAAAACATATGCAATACAACCAATGTCTTTTTTAAGAGTTTTCTTCTTACGTTGGTGAATGAGAACTAAGAAATGTTGCTACTTTATCTCACTTCATTTTCAGTCTACTCACTCCAATTAGCTATGAAAATAACAGTGAATTACCAGGGAAGAGCATACTTTACAACCTTTGATTCTCCCTATTTGCAATCTAACTTCCCTTGGGTATCTTCACATTAGGTCAGCCAGTGTTTTATCTTTCTTTTCAGATTTGTTGATTTAGATTATCTGCCTTTGTACATTTAGAGTCTCATTTAATACAGAGTTCAGCCATATTTTCCTTGAAGTCTTAGATGAGTTTCTCTAACATATGTTTAAAACTTTTTCACTTTAAGTAATGTGATAGCACAGTTGTGTATTCCTAGCATGTGGTTAAGGTCCTGTTAATTGGGAGCAAGACAAGAAATTGACCTAGTGCCTTATTTAAGCAGCATCTTGTCTAACAATTTTTTTTTTTACCATTTTCTTTCAAACTTACATTTATTAGTATATCAGACACATATTAACCATTGATGTGTTGCAGAAAGTAGTCTCAATAAATATTTTAATTGCATTTTCATTAATATATATAATTAAGTGAAAATAATTTCAAAGACACAAAATGATATTTTGGAACATAACCTGAGCTACTTCTTTATTCATGAGGTTGATAAGTGTTTAATACATTCATTACACAGATATTTAATAAACATATTCCTATTGCAGGAATATTTTAAGTACTAGAGGTACATTGGGGTGCTAGATATAATAAATATAATAATAGTATGCCAAGAAGATATGGTTTCTGGCCTCATGGAATACATAGTTTTTTTTTCCAAGAATTTAATTAAGGCAACCCTGAAGAAAGTTCTGTTCTTACATTCATCCAGTCATATTATGTTGATAACCCAAATGTATTAATGTCTTTGACTTTCATCTTTCTCTTTTCTGCTCTCCACACTGCTTTGTTAATATGTGTGTAAGATATAAAATTCCTCTGCATTTATGACACTATTCATATCACTCTACTGCAGAGATTTAATATTACATTCAGATGGATGGTATGATAGTGCTGTGTAGCACTATAAATTCTGTCTTGACACTCTTCTTGACACTCTTCCCCTCACCCTGACACTATTCATAGGGAAGAGTATCTTACTTTCTGATGTAAAGTACAATCATTTTAGGCAGGTTGCTTGGATTTTCTTCTCTACAATCATCCTTTCAGATAGAAAGAGGAATGAGTTATTAATAATATTGCTGTATAAGTCCCTTTATCTAAACATAGTGGGTTGCCCCCTTCAAAGAACAATGCTTACAAACAATAAATAATATATTGTACCACAAGTTGTTTACTTATAAAATAGGAATATAGTCCATAGGAATTATGTGAATAGTCTGTCTAATATTCACTTCATATAAATCTTCCATGTGTCTGGCCTATGTGTAAATGACTACAAAACACACATTATATAATTACATTTTTGTGAAATATTGTGGGAGCCTGTTCTCGGGTTCCTCGTGGCTTTACCCAGCAGGTCCTCATAGAGGATGACTAGACCACGGGCCTGAGTACAGGTGTCTGAGATGGTCTGCACTTGGCTGTACTGGGGGAGGAGGTCTTTTGCTCCACCCCTTGGCGTCTCTACAAAAACCCTGGGGCAGAGACAGTCGGGGCCCATTGGAATAGGTTCCAGGCCCTCTCGAGGCTATCCTTTATTTTCTATCTGTTTATCTCCGCGATATTCTCCGCAATAAATCCTTCTATCTAATATTTCCTGCTGCTCACACTCAAGAAAACTCTGGGGAACTGTGGGGGTGGTTGGGTAAACGCCCCCACAAAATATATATACACATGTGTATATATGCATATATATATATATATATATATATATATATATATATATATATATGAGAAAGAGGCATAGGGGATTATAAGAGCAAGAAAGAGGGTATTAGTTACAGAAAATAATGGGGTGATATTTTATTTGTGCTCTAACAAATCAAGCTTACCTGGGGATTAGAGGAAAAAAACCAGCCACTATAGTGAACATAGAGGTCAAGCAGTGGTAGCACATGCCTATAATCCTAGCATTTGGGAGACAGAGATTCATCTGAATCTCTGTGAGTTCAAGGCCACACTGGGAAACAGAGCCAAGCATGGTGGCACATGCCTTTAATACCAGCACTACTTAGCTGTAGAGGTCTGGAGGTCTATACAGACATACAGGAAGTGATATAGCTGGATGGAAAGACGAAGTGATGTAGCTGGGCAGAGAGAGAAAGTAAGATGACAGGGCACATAAAGGTATATAGGCATGAGTATAGAGGAAGTAACTGTCTTCTGGAGTCTGAGGATTTCAGTCAGAGGATTCATGGAGTTGGTGAAGTGGTGGCTGTGGCTTGTTCTATTCTTCTGATCTCTCAACTTTCACATTAATATCTGTCTCCAGGTTTTTTTTTTATTAAGAAGACCTTTTAAGATTTGTGTTACAAAACAATGATTCAACTGCTATTTCTAACTGGCTGAACTAGAAAAAAAGGTACTTCTATACTTTTCTGAAGTTTCAAATTTTTAAACCAGAATAATATAAAGAAAGGATCATAACTTGCCTCCAGACAGTTCTGCCTTTGGAGTCTTTGTGTTTTTTTTCCCTTCATTAAGAAAATTTTCATTCATTTTATGTGGGGACCCACAGAGGTTTCCCAGTGAGATTTAAGCTTGCTTTACCCAGCAGAGCTGCATAAGAGAATGGCTTGACCATGTGCATGGTTACCAGGTGTTTGGAAGGGTCTGTGCTTGGCTGTGCTAGGGGGAGGTCTTTTGTGCTGCCCCTTGGCATTCCTATAAAAAGTTCTGTTAAGAGATCTTTTCTAGATGTTTGCTAAGGTTTGTAAAGTAGTCCTAAAGAGTTTGCTTTTGAATGTAAGTTTGTAAAAAATGTAAATATGTGCAGTGATATTCATGCTAGTTGTAAATATGTATAGTAATATTCATACTAGAATTATGTTAATTTATTAATGAACCATGGTTTGGTGGAGCTAAGGGAATCTTTAAGTTTGATGCAGTTTATTTGATGCATTTGCATGGAGAATTTTGATTTAGAAAAGGGCTTGGCACAGCTAAGGCTGTTATAGACATCTCAGACTCATTCAAAAAGAAGATTCCATCTTTATTATCCTCTACTCCTTTACCAGGGTGTGTGACAGCCCAGGGATCACTGTGGCTGTTCCAACTACTTGCAAGCTCTTAGTAGTGACCTGAGTCAGAGAGTTAGGTTCTGTACCCTCTCTTGTCAGAAGCTGGTAGTCAAGGACAGGCAAATTTCTTCGTGCTAGCTTCCAACCTAAGCCAGAGTATGCTTGATGAAATTCATATCTCCATGATGGGTAAGGAAGATTAGTTAAGAAGAACAACCTAAGACAGACACAGTCTATCTGAAGGGCCTGGGGGATCCTTTATTGTATAAAGAGGGGGGAGCTGTGGGAGACCACAGAGGTTTCCTGGTGAGATCTGAGCTTGTTTTATCCAGCAGGGCTGCATTAGGGGATGGCTTGACCACATGCATGGTTACCAGGTATTTGGAAGGGTTTGCACTTGGCTTTATGCTAGGGTTAAGTCTTTTGCCCTGCCCCTTGGCATTTCTATAAAAAGCCCTTTTGAGGAGACAGAAGGGTGCTGTGGGATGTTGTTCAGTATGCTGTGAATATGTGCTGCTCTGATTGGTTGATAAATAAAATGTTGATAGGCCAGTAGCCAGGCAGGAAATATTGGCAGGGCAAGCAGACGAGAATTCTGGGAAGAGGAAGGCTGAGTGAGGAATCACCAGCCAGACACAGAGGAAGCAAGATGACAATCTTGAACTAAGAAAAGGTACTAAGCCTTGTGGCTAAATATAGATAAGAATTATTGATTAATTTACGTGTAAGAGCTAGTCAGTAATTAGACTGAGCCATTAGGCCATACAGTTTGTAAGTAATATAAACCTCTGTGTGTTTACTTAGAGGATACAAGTGGGAGAGATTTGTTTTGACTGCCGGCTGGGCAGGCCACAGGAAAACTTCCAACTACATTTGGTGCCCAACTAGGTTAAAGTTAACCTTCCTTTTGTTTAGACAGAATAGGAGAAGTGATGGAGGATGTTTTTCTGTACACTGTAAATATGTGTTGCTCTGATTGGTTGATAAAGAAAGCCATTTGGTTTATGGCAAGGCAGCTTAGAGGTAGGCAGGAGGTCCAAACAGAGAGACTGGAAGAAGAGAAGGGCAGACGCTGTTAGCTATCACCAGGAGAAGCAAGATGTAAAGGTACTGATAAGCCACAAGCCACATGGCAAAGTATAGATTTATAGAAATGGGTTAATTTAAGATATAAGAGCTAGCTAACTAGAAGCCTGCCATGGCCATAGTTTAAAAACAAATAGAATCCCTCTTCTCTCTTTTCAACTAGACTCCTGGAGCTCGACCTGGTGCTTGGCTTTGGGTCTCTGCATCTACTTCGATCAGTTACTGGGTGAAGGCCAGTTCAGGCACCCTCTCCACTATTTCTAGCAATCTAAGCTGGGATCATCCTTGGGGATTCCTGGAACTTCCCTAGCACCCGGTTTCTCTCTATCCCCATGATGTCTCCCTCTATCATGGTATCTCTTTCATTGCTTTTCCACTCTGTCCCTGTTCTAGCTCAACCATTCTGTTTGCTTATGTTCTCATCTCCCATCCCCTACCCTCTATTGCTCCCCCCATCCCCAGTTTACTGAGGAAATTTCAGCTATTTCCCCTTCCCAGGGTGATCCATATGTCCCTTTTAGGGTCCTCCTTGTTAGCTAGCTTCTCTGGAATTGTGGGTTGTAGTTTGGTTATTCTTTGCTTTATATCTAGTATCCACTTATGAGTGAGTACATACCATGCTTGTCTTTCTGAGTCTGGGTTACTTCACTCAGGATATTTTCTAGTTCCATGCATTTGCCTGCAAATTTCATGATGTTATTGTTTTTCACTGATGAGTAGTACTCCATTGTGGTTTTTGTGGGTTTAACAACTACATCTTGTTACATAGGTGGACATTTGTTGTATGTTATTTAAGTGCTAGCATCTAGGAGTGTTCCTTTGTGTAAAAAACACACAACTGAAGAAACCCTATATTTATCTGTCAATGAAGATTAAAATTAAGATGCAAATAATCTAAGAAAGGGTCATTATGTCACAAACATTTTTTACTGTTTATACTTTCAGATCATATTTTATTTAGCAATGTGATATATTGACCAACCCAAGCATGAAATAAGGCACTTGTTAAATGAATGTTTTCTTCTAGTTATTAATTTGCTCTGTGCTCAGAAAGATTTTAAAAGAATCTGTATTAGTTTTTTTCCAACATATAAGATCAGTAAGATTCTCTGAAGGTTGAAAGTTGGTGCTTCTGTGATGGCCTATAGTAAAGAAAAGGCTTTGTGATATTCACTCTCAGTGTGATGGTTAATCTTTGTTGTCAGTTTCACTGGTTTTGGAATCACTCAGGAAACACACCTCTAGGAGGGTCTGTAATGCAGTTTCCGTAAAGGTTTAACTGAAAAACAAAGACCTATCTTAGCACTGTTCCGTGGGTTTGGGTCCTGAACTGGATACAAATGGAAAGGAAAGCAAGCTGAACATCAACATTTATCTTTTTCTGTTTTCTAAAAGTGGACTTAGTAGGACCAGCTGCCTCATTCTCCTGTCACCACAGCGAGGGACACTTTCACTGGCAAACCTTTCCAGTCATGATAAACTGGACCCTCAGGTGGTTAGACAAACATTCTTAAGTTGTCTTTGTCATGCATTTTGCCCCAACAATGAGCAAGTAAATAGTAACAGTCACTTGTTTGGGGTACTGACATCTATGTTCTCTAGGCCAGACTCTGAAGTGGGTAAAAGAAAGAGAGGAGATGGTAAAGAGGCTTGAGTTGACCTTTCCAGTTTAGTCAACTTCCCAATCATCCAGAGAAGCAGCAATTTAAATTTGCAGCAATCCAAGAATTAATGAATTCATAAATTATCTAAGTTAGTATGATAACTGAGTTGGAGACAGCACCACAGCATGCCTGTAGCTAAAGTTTCTTGCATTTTTGCAGCTTGGAAAGATACCATAGCATCAAGATTCAGGCAAGAAGCTGATGCCTAAACTATTTTTTTCCTTCCTGATATTGGACCCTCTGTCCATTATAAAATTCCAGCACATATTCCTGTAGCTTTTGTGAAAGCTTAGATATCAGCTATTTTCACAAAGTTTTGTTTCACCTTTTGCTTCTTTGGATCACTCAAAGTGACACCATATAGAGCATCAAAAACCCAGTGTCTAAATTAATCTTGGAAGTTAAGGAGAGTTAAGTTCCTGAACATTTTGGGTAGAACATGCTGATAGATTTAAAAACTGAGATCTTTAGTAACCAGGAACATTAAAAAACACTTTCTTTCTTTCTTTCTTTCTTTCTTTCTTTCTTTCTTTCTTTCTTTCTTTTTCTTTCTTTCTTTTTTTTGGACAGGTTTTCCTTTGTATGGCTCTCAAGTGTAGACAGTTACCAAACACGAGCTCCATAAGGCAAGTGGATAGCCAATGCTGGCATGGTTTATGCATTGTTTGCCAAACTTTGTACTTATTTTTTTGTTTTGTTCAGTGTGATTGCAAGCAACAGAAATTGACTATGGCCTCTAAGTGGAAAAGGAAACTTACTGTAAGTGTGTGTGTGTGTGTGTGTGTGTGTGTGTGCATGTGTGTGCACATGCGTGCATGCCTTCACACACACTTGGGTTGGAGTTATAGTGACTTGGAGATGGGAGGTTCATGGATCTAATACGAAGCTGGAAGTCAGGCTCAAAAGACACTCAGGAATCATAGTGCTTCTAGAACAATCAGTTGCAAAGTCCATTGTGTAATTCATTTAAGTATTACTACAGCACCTCTCCTCTACTGAAAGAAAATTTCAACCACCCTGCACCCTTCATTTAAGGTTCATAGGCCCAAGGAACTTCCAATTGATCAAACTTATGATGAAGTTGACTGTATCTTAGTGATTAAGTTCAGTGGAAAATTTAAAAAACAACAACAAAAAAATGAATTCAAACTTTCAAAGACGGGCTTCTGGATAGATTTTTTTAAATGTTTGTCTTTCCATCCCTGATCGCCCCTCGTTCCCTTTTCCTATCCCCTCATGCCTTTCCTACTCCCTGTCTCTCCCCTACTCCGTTTTCTCTTTTTTCCCCTTCTTGCCCCTCTTCCTTCTCTAGACCTCTTCTCTGGGAATGAGGGGTTTATAGATGCAAAAGTTCTACCACTGAGCTACACTCCCAGACCTTAAATATGTTCTCTGAAGATAGTCTCATCAGACATATGGGCATAGACACAGTCTGAAGACATGGTTTGGATTTTGTTTACATAAAAATTAACAATATATCTTTTCTTACATGGTAGATGTTTTATTTCTTAATATTGTAGATAATTTTTCCTATTGAATTAGTTCTTAAATTTTGGTTTATTTGCAACAAAAATACCGTGTGCGTGCTGAAGAAATGTAAATCCAGTTTTTCTTTCCAGTACTTTTGTTCTAAATCCCTTTTGCTTTGTTTTGAAAGCCCGTGAAGCAAGTTGAGTTGGCTCAGATCTACACACAGGTGAATCTGATTAGGGAAATGCAATGTGATTCAGGATGATTAACTGCTCTTTGCTTAAGTAGAACAGTGACATCTAGTGCCTGAAGAAATGTGTCCCTGGATTCGAAAAATCCTTTGTCTTTAGTTTGATAAATGAGGGATGGGCCACGTATACCAGCAAAGAATATCTTACGGAGATTCATCTCTCTTCTCATGACTGTGACATTAGACTGTGCGCTCCTTCCTAGCAGTTCACATAACTCTGGACTCATTCTCTATCAATTTATGGTTTTTCTATATGCACTTCTCAGGAAGTCTGTATATTGATGCCAATTCTATACTGAATTACTCCCCCAAAGTGTACCCTGGATTTTGGCAGACATAAATTTCCTACTCTCAAAAACAAAATTAGAAGGCTTGGGCAGATGGTTCAGCACTATAAAATGTTTGCTGGTCAAGCATGAGGACCTGCTTTGAATCTGCAGCACCCCCATAAAAGCCCAGTTGTGACATATAGGCCTGTCTTTTCAGTAATGGGGTGGCTGAGGTAGGTGAATCTCCGGGGACTTGCTGGGCATTCAATCTAGTTAGACCCAGTTTTTTGTGAGATGCTCCTGTTTCAAAAGAATTTCAAAAAAGTGATTGAAGAGGACTCTGAACGTTGACTTCTGCCTCCCCTCCCATATAATCAAAACTATGTATCCTCTGAACCCATCATTTCACTGTCTGCTGCTATTTTTCTCCCTGTTACTCCTTTATTTCTCCCGGTCTACATAGTGCTATATATATTGTTAATATGCTCAGTACTGCTTAGGAGATTCCTGAGTACTACTCAGTAGTACTGAGAGTACTTTGTGCCCCTGGGTATCCCCCATACTGAGACAAAAGGGAAAATAAGTTGTAAAAGTAAATAATTTGAAGGTGAATTACCTATGTTTAAGTAGAAATTAATTATAATTAATTTGTATAATTAACAACACAAAGACAACTCTATAATGTATAATTAACAATTACAATGCTTTTTCTCCTCCAAACATCTTGTGTTCTAGATGCTAAAATCATGATACATAAAAAGAGATTGAATTTTACAGATATAAGTCTAAGAATTTCAATACAATAAATAAATATGATGTATAATAAGAAGCCCTGAGTGATATTCAAGTGGGAAGGCTTCTTCTGCTATACTGCTTGTTGTAATTAGAATTGTAAAATATAAATTTCGAAGTTGAAGTAGCAAATTTAACTCAGGTATAAAGAAGATGCCAATTTTGGCATAAGTACATGATCAGCAAAGTTGGTGTGGCATCCTGGGAGATAAGAGGAATCTCACATACTGATGCCAAGATGAATCAGGTTTCACGAAGGGTGAAGCAAGTTTCTTTGGACCAGGAATGGCTGAGTAAGCAACTCAACCTGTTCATTGGTTAGTTGGCTGGTTCCTGTCCAGGGGACTCAACAGCAACCGTGTCAGAGCAAATGCTGTGTTTTGGAGCAGGTGCCTTAACTTTTATATGGAAAGCGATTGACTAAAATATGTGTGGAAAGTGCAACAAATTATTTGATTAACTTCATAGAACTTCCTGCACTCACTTTATCCTCTTGAATCAAATCAAAGACATGCTGGGACCAGAATTATTTCTGGTTCAAATTACATATTGGAACACAACAGCTGTTCTTAAGATTTTCTGGAGTTGTCTTTGTGGTACCATGGCGAGGCGAGGGGTCTGATTTACTGCCTGATCTGATTTTCTTGCTTAGTCTCCTTCAGTGTAGGTATCATTTTTAATTTCAGTGAAGTCAGAAAGCTGAAATTCAGTGGAAAAAGTTCGTGAGGTTTCACTCTCCAGAAGCGAATACTGTTAGTTACAGATCCCTTATGGCACACTGATTACTAAGGAGGACCAAGAACCTTCATCTTGGCTTCAGATTATATTAAGAGAGGAGAGTTAGACAATGGAAGAGCTTGGTCAGGTAATAAGGAATTATCTCTTCTCTCTTCCTATGTCCATGTCTTTTCCCCCTCCAATATCTTAGGAGAGATAACTTAGACTGTACAAGTGTATTTCTATGTGATGAAAATTTATTAAATTGTAATTATTAATACATACCCTACTTGCTACTAAGCTACAATTAAATGAAAAAAGATGTTCCCTGTCTTAGTCAGTATTCTATTGCTGTGAACTAACATCATGACCATGGTAACTCTTATGAAGAAAATCATTTAACAGGGGCTTACTTACAGTTTCAGAGGTTTAGTCCATTATCAGCACGGTGGGAAGCATGGTGACATGCAGGCAGACATGGTGCTGGAGAAGCAGCTGAGAGTTTTACATCCAGATCCTTAGACAGCAGGAAGAGAGAGATACTGGGCCTGGCTTGGGCATGTGAAACCCCAAAGCTCACCCCCAGTGACACACTTCCTCCAACTAGGCCACACCTCCTAATCCTTCTCAAGTAGCACCCTGAAGAGGAAGCATTCAAACATATGACCCCATGGGGCCATTGTTATTCAAACCACTCCATTCTCTTTTAGAACAGTAGTCATACTTGAGCCACAGTATCTGCAGGTGTGTGTTTAGGTATGTACACATATGTATTTAACAGAAAAATATATAGAAAGTATGTTGATATTTCTCCTTACTCACAGAGTAGTTGAAAGTTGGACACAAGCAATTGTTTATGAATACAATAAAGAAAAACAGCTGTCACCAAGAGTTAGTAAAAATAATTTCTTCAGTTATTACAGATGTGACACATGGTACTATGTGAGTTTGAGTTTTACCCTTTGATAGGGACAAGTTGGAAGAGGGAAGGGCATAGAGCTGGGAGAGGAAGGCAGTGTAGAGAGGCTATATAAATAAGAAAACAATTAGCTATCACAACTGTTAATGCTGTTTTATGTAGTGTAACTGTTATAACAGGTTTTTTTCCTCAATGGAATGATGTATTTATAAGTGATAGCATAAATAGTCCCATAAACACACATTATATGTAAATATACATATATGTTTGTGTATATCTATAATGGAAGATGCTGGCCCTGTTGTAAGAAATGGCAACAGAAAATGTATTTGGTTAAATGCCAAAAGTTGCACATTTAGTAAGAAGACCCAAGGTTAGATTTTAACAGCCAAATTCTAGAGTTTCATCTAATTTATAGTGTCTAGACTACTTTCTAACACATGAGTTTTATATGAAGTTGCATTATATTAAGAAGGATGTGTTAGCATGAGTAATATGTTACAAATTATATGTGTACCTACAATCTAGCTAGTATCTTTGTCTCATTTCCTTTTGTCACGCTGTATCACATTCCTATTGGGCAAAAGTACCACCTAGAAAGGGGTTTATTTCTTCTCAATGCATCATGTTACAGTCTAATCCTATCTACATGCTCCTGTTAAATTCAGTGTTCTTTCTTTAAAAAAAAAAAGATTTATTTTTAAAATTTCCATATGTATGAATATTTTTCCTACATGTATATATGTGTACCACATGCCTGCCTAGTGCCTGCTGAGGCCAGGAGACAGCACTGGATCTCCTGGAAGCAGAATATTGTGAGCTTCCATGTGGGTGCTAGGAACCAAACCCGGATCCTTTGCAAGAGCAATGTATGCTCTTAACCATTGAGCTATATCTTTAGCCCCATATTTAACTTTCTTAAACATTACTATATTTCATTTCATCCCTCTGCTATCAGGTCCACATTTGAACCATTTCCCACTCTCTGAAGGATAATATCCTGAAGGTTACAAGCCTTGCATAATTGCATTCCAAATCCCACACTGCTTTTTTTCAAAAAAATGGTTGTTCAGGTTATAGTGTTCTGATTTATCTTAGAGAGCACAGAGAGTCAGTGTGTCAAGTTCAGCTTATAGATACGTGTAGATTACGTGCTTATGTTAAAGGCAAATTTACAACATCTCAGAATGTCCCATAATCATATAAACATTTTGACTCCAGTATTCCTTGGTTGGTACCAAGAGTACCCAGGCCCAGGATGGTGATGAATATTCCTTCCTTCTTTGCCTCTTGTTGATGTACCAATTTATTCCTTGGAACCCTTGATTAATTTATTAGTTGCTCTCTTACAGCCTGAATTATTCACTTTTCCTAAAGGAGGATTGTGATCTATTTTTGAGATTATAGAATATTTCATATTACTATATTTTACTTTAATACCACAAATAGAATTTTGTTAAAAATACCTCTCTGGTGCTTGGAAGACTCAAATTATAATGATGCTTATATACTGATTAATCTCTCATTTCATTCCTCTTGTTTAGCAAAAATTCTAGAACATCAGCTTTAGTGGCTCCCACTCTCTTCACAGTGTGATGCTACAGACCATGAACTTCAGAACAAGAGATACATTATTCCAGTCAGCATTTCTCTTTCTCTGAGCCTTGGAAAACAGGGTTCACCCAGGGAATGCCACCCACGTGATGGATGGCTTTATTCCCACCATGCCAAATGTGATAATTGAATGAAGGTTTTTATGAGAAAAATTATAGAAGACGAAATGAGAAGAACTTGTATTTAGAGAGAAAGTTCCCCATGAGACAGATGTTATATAGGACATTTGGGTTTGCCAGTACCTAGTGTGTTATTAGGCAAATAGCCAAGATCATAATAATCTGTTAAAATCTATAAGCTAACACGGTAGACTGTAGTGGTTCTTTGCTAAAAGTAGATTTAGGATATTGGGAGGACTACAAAGGCACTTTTTATTCGGCTCAACTCAAAGACATTAAATGGAAATAATCACTTAGGGATTTGAAGTGGATCCGAGAAAAAAAAGGAAATTATTTCTTTAAGTGGTTCTGTATAACAAGGGATGACTATCCTGCCCTCGCTGTCCATCCTTAAAACTTAAATCCGTTTTGTGGGGATTTGGGCAAGGGAGAATGAACATGGCTTGTAGATGTGGGCAAACTCATGTAAGAGATTGCCAGAAGCAGACCAGGACACATACTGTTCTTGATATATGCTTCTCAAACTGATGGATGACATTTGTGTATTTGTTCCTCTAGTTAAAGGACGATGCCTTTTATTTTCTTTCCCCTTCCCCTTCCATCCTTCCTTCCTTCCTTTCTTCTTTCAGTCCCTCCAGTCTATAAGTTTTCCACAAGAGAACTGGAAGAAAAAAGAAGGATGCTGAAGGAAAACCATGGAACGTATTTTTTACCTGATCCGTGGATAGGATTTTCAGGTAGTAAGTCTAGAGAAGACAGTGGCTTTGATGTCAGAAGTGATTAGAGGCACAACTTATGTTTGTGAAGTACTTGTTGTTGGGTAATATTCTCAGAAATTTATACCTACTAATTGAAAGCATAATTTTATAGTGCTCCCCATATGCCAAGCTTTCCTCTAAATACAACTCATTTAAACCCAACAGAAATCCAGTGATATGTGATATTACCACACTCTTTCTACATGTGAGGAAAAAGAGATGCAGGGGGATGAAGAAAATTGTCTACTTTGCAGGATTCTTTGGCAGGCAAATAGACCTTTGTTGCTGTTGTTTTTAAGCTGCTGTGTTTCATGTCTAGACCTCCTCTTACAGGTTAGTGACTTGTCCAATATTCTGAGTTTATTGAGTTGTACAGTTCACTCAGCATACTGTCAGATGATCAGCTCTGATGGCTGACTTTTCCACTACCAGCTTTGTTAATTAACTCCTTTGAACTTCAGCCGTCAGCCATGATGAATAATTCATAAGCTGTGTGTCTTAAATACAATGAACCCTTGATAAACTGTCTGTGATATAGAAGGGTTCCTGTTAGAAAGCATTTTAAACTACATGTCCCAAGACAAATAGGTAAGTGTGAAAATTTACCCACTGTTATTGGTAGAAGGTCTGCATTTACTGTTCAGAACAGTTATAATGAATGTAAGTTAAAAAGAAAAAGTGATCAGACAAATAAATCTTGAGTTAGACTGGTCCTTTAAGAATACCAGAATTTTTAAGGGAGACAGACTCACATGCAATGTTTACAGCATATATGAGAAATCAACAGAAGGCAGATATCAAAGAGCAGAAAATTTTGTGTACAGAAGGAAACTTGGAGCACCAATATGGGGCCAGTGAGATGGCTCATTGGGTAAAGGCACTTGTACACAGGTCTGATGACCCGAATTTGTTCCGTGGACCTCACAAGATGGCAAGAAAGAAATGACTCTGTAAAGTTGTCCTCTGACTTCCATTAGTGTGCTGTTGCAAGCACACACCTGCACATACATATATATATGTATATATACATATATATGTCTGTATATATATGCACAAAGAGGAGAATAATAATAAAGTACCACTATGAACATGAACAAATTTCTAGCTTTATTAGTAGAAAAGTTTGAAACAAACAAATTATCCAACACAAGAAAAGCCTTTAAAATATTTAAAATATAGCATCGTTAATATTTAGATATGAATTTCCAAAGAGGAATTTAACAGATAATACCAAATTCTTTGAATTATTCATGTGTTTAACTCAGCAGTTCTATGGCTAGGAACATAATGAATGGAGTAACTTGCACAAAGATTTCCATCACAATCACCCTCACCCAACTGTCCATTATGATTTTGATCCTATCAAGCAGAGAAGCAGTATATTTGAAAGACACCAATTGGTGATATAGTTAAAAATATTGAATGGAGGGGAATGCTAGGGTTTAGCACAGAAGATGGGCAAAGTAAACCTGAAGTTTGCTTGGAGAAGCGTCTCAGTGCCCTGGGAACACTCAGTGAGATTGTTCATCCTATTTTCATACCATGGTACTCAGAGTGTAAACAACCCTTGATGCACAGGCTGGATGGACAGAACTCAGTATCTTCATGTCATACATTAAAACCTGTCTGTGTTGCCGGGCGGTGGTGGCGCACGCCTTTAATCCCAGCACTCGGGAGGCAGAGCCAGGTGGATCTCTGTGAGTTCGAGGCCAGCCCGGGCTACCAAGTGAGTTCCAGGAAAAGGCGCAAAGCTACACAGAGAAACCCTGTCTCGAAAAACCAAAAAAAAAAAAAAAAAAAAAAAACCTGTCTGTGTTGTGGTGGATCCTCAAAAGAGGGCCTGGGGAAATGTTTCAGCTGATAAAAGTGTTTGTCCCATAAGCATGAGGGCCTGAGCTTGGATTCTAGCACCCAGGTAAAAGCCAGAATCCACATATGCCGTTAGTGGGGAGACCACAGAACCCTGGACCTCACCAGTCAACCAGTCCAGGAGAAAGAGTGATCTTCAGATCACTGAGAGGAAGAACCTGACATTGTCTCTGGCCTACTTTTTCACATGAGCACACATGCATAACCCACCCTTACCCCACCTCACATAGACTGACACACAGAAATCCTCTAAAGAGTGCTTAGGAGTCAGAACCAAAAGAAGGCAGAGTTGATGATGGGGAGACATTATTCAAGTGCCTAAATGTCACCCAACACAGAATTAATCAGCTCAATGGTGAGCACACAAGACTCAAATGGATAACTCCAAATCTGTGCCCACAGAATTGTCCTAATTAACATTAGTGGACACACACACACACACACGCCCACAAAACAAAAACAAAAACTAACAAAATGAGAAAACAACACAAAACTAAAAGCAAAAACAAAAGACACAAATGTGGGAAAGTGAAGTGAGAGATGATAGGTCCTGGCTAGAAGAGAGGTTCTCAACCTTCCTGATGCTGAGACCCTTGTGAATACAATTCCTCATGTTGTGGTGATCCCAGCTCTAAAATTATTTTCATTGCTTCATAATTGTAATTTTGCTACTGTGATAAATTATAATATAAATATTTTGGGAGATAGAGGATTGGCAATGGGGTTGCGACTCACAGGTTGAGAACCGAAGGCCTAGAGGAAAGCTAGAAGGAGGTGCAGGTGAGAATAAACAGGAAGTACTCTATACACATACAAAATTTTCAAAGAACAAATTTAATAAAAATAATTGCAAAGTTTTTTTAAACAGCTATGAAAGCAAGGTTTCAACATAAAATAATGACAAGGAGATAAGCATGTTGGATTTACCAGCGTTATTGTTTAAAGATCCATATTTGGTGTCTGGAACAATTCTAATGCACAGAACATTAAAAAAAGAAGGTGATCACATTTATTCAGCCTTAATTTGGATGTGATCCTTCTAACCTTGTCAGAATTGATATTGGACATGGACTCGAATACATATAATATATAGAACACATTTGAGAATTGAATAAAACATCAAAAATGGAAAATTATGTAAAAAGGAAGAACATTAAAACTCCAGTAAGGGGCTGGTGAGATGTACCAGAGATGAAAGACACTTGTGCACAGTCTGAATTCAGTTCCAAGATGTCACAAGATGGCAGGAGAGAACTGACTCCTGAGAGTTGCCCTCTGACCTCCACACTGATATGATCAGTTCATATAATACACATGTTAAATATCATATTGTATCCTGCGAATATACATAGTCACTGTGTGTTACTAGAAATTTAAAAATTGTTCAAGGAGATAGAAATGCTAACTCCCTTGACTTGATTTTTACAGACTATAATGTATCAGGTTATCATGATGCATCTCCTAATTAGTGCAATTAAAACAGTAATGATAATAAATAAAACATAAGCTGGATTTTGTGGCTCATACCTCTAATTTGAGCATTGAGGAGGCTGAGGAAGGAGGATGATTGTACATTGAGTCCAGCCTGAGCTACATAGTGAGTCCCAGGGTAGCCTTGGCTACAGAGTAAACACAAGACTGAAGAAACTGAAAAGAAAAAGAATGGGTGAGGAGCAGGAAGGGTTGGGGTTTAACTCAATGATAAATGTTTCTTAGCAAGTACAAGGCTCTGGGTTTGGTCCCATCAGCAAAGAAACAAAATATAAAAAGAACCATTATCTATTGCACATTTTTAATATTCAAGGGCTTGGAAGTCATGGTCAAATGTATTTTGATGATTCCAATTAGAATATATTGCAAATGATATGCCAAGGATTACTCAATCCTCTAAGAGGATTTAGTATTTAAGGGAAGTGTTAAAATTAGTTTACAGACTATAAATCTATTTAAGTATATTATATTAGATGGGACAAACATATCAAAACATATGCCATGAGTGGAGGGAGATTGAACTTAAAATATTAATATATTTTCCCTAAAAATTTCTACTTCCAATATTCTGTCCAGTATGAATAGAACTTAAGACAGTTGCTAAAACAAAATTTTAAACCATGAGATGTTCACATCTTGCTCTTGTTTGTTGGAGCTGTCTCTGACTCCATATATTAATATATTACACTTTCAGTCCTCAAATACTGGTTTTAATCACACCATGTGGTAATTTGTAATTGTAACTATTATAACTTTTGTTTTGCTGGAAGTTTGGGAGTGATTTCAACATCCTATAATTTATCAACTTTTGGGTAAGATACTAATAAAATAAGTTTTTTTTTTCATCTGTTTAGTTATGTGTGTGCACCATGTACACATATGTTGGAAAGTCAGAGGACAACCTGTGGGAATCTCAATTCTCTGCTTTACAGTGTAGGTCCTGAGCAGTGAACTCAGGTTATCTAGTTTGGTGGCAAGCTCTAGAACATTCTGGGTTATCTTGTAAGCCCTAGTTTAAGATTTGTTTAATAATAAACTTCTTGGGAGTTTTGTACAACGTGTTTGCTCATTTTTTTACCCTCCAAGCTCTTCTCAGCTTCACTCTCCTTCCCTACCCACTCAACTCTGTGTCTTTGTTTTCCACCAACCATCAAATCTAATTTATGCAGCTTATATATCCCTGGAGGTGTGGCCTTCCAGTGGAGCATGATCAACTTTTCAGGGCCAATATTCTTTTTTTTTTTTTTTTTTTTTTTTTGGTTTTTCGAGACAGGGTTTCTCGGTGTAGTTTTGCGCCTTTCCTGGAACTCACTTGGTAGCCCAGGCTGGCCTTGAACTCACAGAGATCCGCCTGGCTCTGCCTCCCGAGTGCTGGGATTAAAGGCATGCGCCACCACCGCCCGGCCAAGGGCCAATATTCTTAAATAAAACTGACTCTCCCTCTCCTAGCAACTATCAATTGCCAATTACTGCTGGGTTAGGAGTGGGGGACTTCATGTCTACCATCTCTCCCTCTCTCTCCTGGGATTTTGTCTGGCTTGAGTTTGCGCTAAACTTGTGCATGCTGTCACTATGACTGTGACTTCATAGGTACATCTGTCTTCTTGTGCCTGGAAGACAGTATTTGCCCATAGTCATCCACTGTCTCTGGCTCTTACAGTCTTTAGCAATGACCTCAGATTCTTGGGAGTATGGGGTATGATACACATTTCCCATTTGAGACTGAGAAATCTAAAGTCTCTTGATCTCTACATTTTGGCCAGATGTGAATCTCTGTGTAAGTCATTTTCTAGGGCAAATAGAAGCTTCTCTGGTGAGGGTTGAGAGATATGTTAATCTTGAGTGTAACAATTACTGGTCAACTAAAATAAAAATGTAAAAATACACAACATTTTTGTGATGTTGGAACAGGAGCATAACATTATATTTCTTGTGGCATTTTGGTATGAGATTGAGACATTTGGTATGAGGATGAAGTCTTGGGAATATAATTGGTTAGTCTCATTATTATTGATAGAGGGAACAAACATAACCACTTTGGTTGAAGACAATGCTTAGATACTATTTCTTGTTCTCTTTTAGTTACAAAATGAAAAAAAACCTTTAACGGCTGAAGTTTATACAAATACTCTTACTTCTCTTACTAGATTCATGAAGGCTATCTCATAATTATGCTAGATTTGTTCTCTAGTTTCTCCTGACTCAGGATGTATTTCTTTGGTTATATTTCTGGATGTATTTCTAATATATACACATTTAGCACTAGAAATGCCCACTAAGCCACAACTCATTTGAAAAATATGCTGATTGTGATATTTGGTTCATCATGCCTATAAACTTAGCATTCAGTAGGCAAAGGTAGGAAAGTCTTCACTTCCA
The DNA here is from genome assembly GCF_949786415.1 of Peromyscus eremicus. Classification (NCBI taxonomy): domain Eukaryota; kingdom Metazoa; phylum Chordata; class Mammalia; order Rodentia; family Cricetidae; genus Peromyscus; species Peromyscus eremicus. The sequence goes on from NC_081429.1 coordinate 42,134,833, forward strand.
TGGCACCCTGGGCTACACAGCAAGACAGTCTCAAAAGAACTAGAAAAAGAAAATAACACAAGAATTTTGCATATCATATCATAGATATAGAAATTCTCACAAGCTGAACAATTGAACCATGTGGCTCCTTATTATTCATGTTAAGTACATCAAGTAGATTACCAGTAAGAAAACTAAGCTAACTGAGGCTATTCAGAGGCAAGGACTATAAGTTCTTAGGATCCACCAGGAATTTTAGAGATCATGTCCATTCTTTCCTGTGGATGACGAGGGTGGATTTCTTCAATGTTACTTTTTCTGGAAGCAAGAATCTTGTTTCAGTTGATTTTCTCACTTACACACTAATGACAATAACTGAAAAGTGATTACTTAATATATATCAAAGGCTATAATTTATGTATATGATTTACAGGTGGACATATATCTCACCTGTGTTGAATATTGTTGGAAATGGTTAGTGTAGATCAGATGCATATCACATTGAAAGGTTTCATGTTGCTTTCAATGTATAACTTTCCATAATAGTGATCCAAATAAGAGATATTTCACTGTTTACTATAAAGAATATTTTCTATGCAGAATTCAAAAACTTTCCTCTGTCAAATTGAAAACTCAATTTTCAAAAAAAAATATATGTATATATTTGATTCCAAGTTGCAAACTGCTATCAAGATAGCTTTTTGAGAGATCAAAGTGATTTAGTTATAAAATTAAACTGACTGTATAAGGGTTATTTTCTATATATAAAATTTCAAGCTATGAAAAGTGCAATAGTTTTTTCCATTAATATGAAAAATCTGCATTTAGAATATGAAATCAATTTTTTACTCTTTTCTGCTACCTCAGGTTTCTCAATAACCCTATAGTACAAAACAAAGTGAAAACAGAGTAAAGGGAGTTATATTTAGGCTTTTAATTTCAAAACTTAGTATTTTTCATAAGTCTAAAATTACAAGATGGTAATGCCTACTTACCAGTGCAAGTAAGAGAGTTGTATTTTATTTTATTTTATTTTTTAACTAATATGTTTATTGATTATTTGGGAATTTCACATAACGCACTCTGATCACCCTTACTTCCCAGTTCTCCCAAGTCCACACTCCCACCCGTGGTAGCCTCCCCCAAAAAAGGGATAAAAAGAAACAAGTCCAATTTGTGTTGTCCATATAGTCACTCTCCACAATGGATGGCTTCTGCCGGGGCTGAGGATGAGGAAGAACTCACTTTTCTCTAGGGAACATTTTTATTTTAAATGACAAAGCATTATTATAAAACATTGTGAAAGTCTAAAACTAATGGATGATGCAGATGATTGACAGGTCGAAAAATGGTCAGGATAACTGTGTACCTATCAAGACCTTATTACAGCAATTATTAATCAAGTAAGCCCAGTAAAGTAATATAGAATGGTTTGGTTTTAAACTTTTGAAAAGAAGAACTTATGTATAAATAATACAGAAGCAATGAAATCCAAGCCAAGCCAATTACTTTGCATTCTTTTTCTAAATCCTATATTGCTCCAACTTAAACCATTTCCTTCATCTAACATCAATATAAAAATATCACTTGAAATTGTTTTCCTGAAGACCTTGTTTCTGAATACTGGTGACCAGCTGACAGAAATCCTTCTCATTTCTCTTTTGACTTCAAGATTCTTTTATACTGTGTTGAAAGAAGTTAAATAATTTCAGAAAACAGCTTAGCTTTCAAAGAAGAAATTATAGCCCAAAATACACATTCTAAACTGGTTGGATCACAAGGCAGGAAATATAATGTTGTATACATCTAAATTATTTTTGAGCACTTGCCCTACTCACAGAAAACTGCAGGGCTATTTGAGATAATAATATAGTATACTCAACTCTAATTCATATATAGCCATCAAGTTCTTGAAGATTACTCTTTATGATACTTTGTGTTGCTAAGGATTCTCTTTTTTTTTGTACTTTGGGGTTAGATCCTTGTTTTTTAGGATTGACAATTTAGTTTAAAAAAGTTATCCCAGACCAAAACTTGTATTCAAAGTTTTGGCTAGATAGAAACGTTATTGGGTATTTCTGTAACATTTCAGACCATTAAGAATCCTTTTTAAATAATAAAATGAACCTTTGATTATATTAAAAATGTGCTCTGGTTTCATATTTCTCAATTCCTTGTTATCATTTGTTTAGTACAAGTATTATTTGTCTCTTACAATAAATGGATTTAAAGGCATTGTGAGACTGCATTACAAAATAGGGATGAAGGCTCAATGTAGTGAAGTATACCAGACTCAGAAAGATGAATATGGTATGTATTCACTTATATATGGATGTGATCTATATATTCAATGATAGCCACGCTACAATCCATAGAACCAGAGAGGATAGGTATGGAGTAAGAAACCAGAAGGAAAAATAGTTCTCTTTAGGAAAGAGAAATAGAATAGATAGTAATGGATGGATGGGGGTCTGGAATGAGAGGATCAAATGTGAAGGGAAGAGAAGAGGGGTTTGTGGGAGGGAACATGAGGAGAAACAGCTAAAATTAAGGGGCATTTGAGGGGTAATATGGAAAACCTAATGCAGTAGAAACTTCCTAAAATATCTACATATATGAAGTCAATTTAATGAAATCTCCAACCAATAGGGGGAGACAGAGGCCCAACTGGCCAATTCTTGTCACCAAATGAAGCTTCCAGTACTGGGATTGGGTTACATCTAATTGAATTGTTGGCAAAGGGGCTCCATGGGAGTCCTCAGACAACCCAGGCTTTTGCTAAGACTATAGGTTGCTCTCTACAAACTGACAGCAAGGCCCCATTGCTGAAGACAACACCTACACAACTCATTGAAGATGGAGATGTCAAGCTGATGACTATATGGAGTCTTCACCTCTATGTTCTAGGGTCTGTGGTACGGGAATTTCCTCTTTACATCTTCAAAAGAGTAACTTAAACACCACGCCAGCTATCAACCCTTTATCTACATCAGTCTACTTCCTGCAAGATATGCTAGGGCAATGATGGCACAAAGCTTGTGGAAGTAACCAACCAAACACTGGTTTTACTTAAGGCCCTCTCCACAAGATAGAATCCATACTCAACACTGTGTAGGTGAGCAAGGACCTGAGGCTAGATATCCCAGGAATCTGAGGTTAAACCAAATAATACTGGTCTTAAAAAGAAAAAAAAAAAAGTAGTGATAGAATGACTCCTAATGATATTCTGCTATACTTGTAGATCAATGCCTTGTTTAGCCATCATCAGAGAAGCTCCCTCCTGCAGCAGATGAGAACAAAGATAGAGACCCAGAGGCAGACATTCTGCAAAGAGTGAGAGACCTTGGAACATGCAGCCCTAAATGGGAAGTCTCCATCAAATCTCCTCCATCAGAGCCCAGGGAACCTGCAGAAGAGGAGGCAGAAAGCGTGTAAGAGCCAGAGGGGATGGCAGACAACAGGAGAAGGAGACCCTCTAAATCAACACCATCAAAGCTCCTATGAACTCAAAGAGACAGAAGCACCATGCATAGCATCTGCACAGGTCTGCACCATGTCCTCTGCATCTATATTATGGCTTCCAATTTGGTGTTTTTATGGGATTCCTGAGTGTGTGAATGAGTGGATCTCTGATTCTTCTGTCCTTCTCTTTGGCTCTTTTCCTTCTGTTGGTTTGTCTTGTCCAATTTTGATGTGATAGTTATTTTATCTTATGTTATTTAAAAAAAAATGAAGGAAGGAAGGAGGGAATGAAAACCTAGCCACTAGGATAGAAGTTAAAAATTGAACTGTCATTATACATGTTGAGAGAGGGAAAATCAGCTTTCTCCACTAGAATGACTCTGGATCTATCAACCACTCCAGGACAGGCCTCATATTCAGGAGTAGTAGTTCAACATATAATGAACTCCACAGTTTTTTGGGAGTGTGTGTGTGTGTGTATAGTTTTATTTTTCTGTTTTTATTTTATTTTTGAGAAATTGGGTTTTTGTTTGTTGTTTGAGAAAGAACTTAAAGTTGGGTGGGTGGGGATGGGGAGAGAATCTGGAACAACTTGGGAGAGGGGACGAATATGATTACAATATAAAGTAAAAAAAGCTTTAAATAATAAAATGATATGTGTTCATGCATATTTATACACGTGCACTTATATATTGTATATAATTTTAGGTAAATATAAAATAGTATGGTTTCTTGAGGTTCTGTCAAACAACACTGCTGTTATTTGTCTCACATTCGTCCTTCCTCTATATTGACTTCCCTTCCTCCACCCAGTTCAAACCCCGTCTCCTCCCTGTTATTCTGTTTCCCACTTTATATCCTGCTCTCTCCCTCCCAAGTCTTGCCCCCCACCCCCAGTCTCTTTATACATTCATGGTGGCTGTGGTTACTCTGTGTCGTATAATCACATCAGAGGATTTGGGACTAGGAACCACAGACAAGGGAGAACAGGCTGCATATTTCTTCCTGGGTCTACATATTTTAAACAAGATTATGAAGCCAAGTGAGAATTTTGATTCTAGCACAAGTCCGAAAGACTAAAAACATAAACATAACTAAAAAGAAAAACTAAACTCAAGCCATTGGTAGTCTTAGTTTATTTACTGTATAAATGGGTTAAGACATCCCGTGTTTAGAGACTATCAGGAGTGAGAAACTTTTGAATAAGAAAATAGCTCAGATTTTCTTCAATAATCCTGTATCTATACATTCACAGAACAATGGAAATGCAATTACCATTACAGCTCATCTCATGAACCCATGTTGGCATCTGTTCGGCTCCTCCTTGCAGAGTGATGTGCCAATTCTACTCCCAAATTAACCATGTAAACTAGACCAGTGATTGCAAAGCAATTAGGCTCATGAGAAACCAGAGAATTGAGGGGAAAAAATTAAAAAGGATTTACTGATTAACTCTTAACTTGGTCTTTATCTGTACAATACTCTGTATTAAATGTTGTTTCTTTTTCTTCTAAATTTTCACATCTATTATTTTTGTAAGTGGGGCTATATGAGGTGTTCTTCATTTCACAATGGCATATAATTTTAAAAACAATTTTTGGCTGTGAGATTATATTAGCTGAGGTTTCCATTCTTGGGTGACCGAATACTTATTTATAAGGCCAGACTCATAAATAAGTGGTGAGATGAATACAGTCAATTATTTTATTTTCATCCTTCAAAGCACCAAGTACAACGTACTCAGTAAATAATTGGATCTTCAGAACAGATCCACTTGGAGAAGCAATAAAGTACAACAGATAAAAAGAACATCCTCTCTAGAAAATCAATATTCTTTTCCTGATATATTACATAGTACCATGTCATATTATGCCAATTAATCCCTAGAGTCATGCTATTATGTGTAGAACACTTCTCATACTAAGACATCCTGTGTGAGAGGAGCAGTAAGGATGAAAAAAATTGAGCTAATTTCTAGTCAAATAAATATGTTCTATTTCTCTATAAACAATAAAAACAGAGAAAATAAGAAATGAGATTATTTTATTGTACACTTACATATTTGTAATGATCAAATTTGCTTAGCAGTTTTACTGTTAAGAAATATACAGGGCTTTGATTAGGCAGCCATGTTGTGGTATCATGAGTATAGTTTACCTGTCATTTCTCACAGCAGACCTCTCTGATGCTCTGGTTCTTACAGTCTTTCTGCTCCCACTTCCACAATGTCCTCTGAGCTTTAGGTGCAAGAAATATGCTGTGGATGAATCTGTTGCAGCCATGCACCCCATGATCAGTAGTTCTAAGAGGGAGATCTCATGGGCTCCACTCTAGAAAAAGAACTACAGGCAACCAATGACTGCTAAGAGAAAGAGAACTACTCTTCCCTAGGGATGAGCCCAATACTTCTACAATACCCAGTAACTGCTGCAACATTGTCATAAATGCATTTTGATATTAGCCTGCCTAGTCTTAGTAATGTCTCTTTGAGATGGCTACCGTCATAATTTTCATCTCGAAGTCAAACATCTGGTAGGCAGTAGAGCTTAGACTGAATGAATATCAGCATGTGGGCGTTGAAATCTGAATTCTTAACCATGCCATATTCCTTGTGCGGGCTCTAAGTTCCCAAGCCCCCCACAATAATTCAGCACCTTCTAAAATTAGCACTAGTATTTATATGTGCAGTAATAAGTCTTTGGTGTCAAAAACCAAATCATTCCTAATAATTATTTAAGGAGTGGGCAGGAACAGTTGTGGAAGCTTTAACTCCCCTGGTATCCTTACTTTCTTCCTTCAATAAACAATAAAACATTCTGAGGCTTTCTGGAGATTACTTATGAATTTTGTCAGACAATTCTTGCCCCCTTGTCCCAAATGAACCCTTTGAACTGCTTTTCAATCATCAGCAGTGAGAAGTCACTCAAAAAGTTTTATGGTGGCAGAGAAGGTCCCTCCAAATGGACACCTTCCTTTCCGTAGTACCCATGACTTTCTGTAACAGAAAGAGACACTAATATGAGTAATTAGACATAGTAGGATATGGCTCATTGAGATGTGAAGAATAATGTTGCCTTCAGAAGCTTCTCTTTGGAGATAAGGAACCTAAATTCTTTTCTGTGCAGACCCTGAGTATTTTGTTCGAGAAGTTCTTCTTTAGTAAGCAAAGTATGTTTTTGATAAAAAGGTATAAATTTTATTTCAAAACTGAAACCATTAACAAGTCTTCAGAAAATATTATTTTATCTCAATTATAGCTGAGAAGAAAACAAATTTATAAATCATAATTTTCAGGTGAAAAAGCCCCCACTGCACATCAGTATTCTATATGTCATTAATAAGCTGATATTGTTACTGTTGTTGGGGCAGGACATTCCTCCTCCAGACCCTTGCTCCTTGTGACTTTACCAATTATACTCTCGAGCCTTTTTGACCTTGTTCAATCAAATTATTTCTTCAGATCGTAAAGATGGATTCAGGATACAAGAACTTTGGCCGGGCCGAGAAGATTCGATTTTAAGACTGGTCCTGCGAAGGTGAGGGTCTATTTCAACCCATGTGCTGCAAGGATGGAGTGTTAGTCTCAGACCCCTGGTGTCCTTATGGATAAAGTTAAGTATGTGTGGGTTTTCCCGGATAAAGCTGAAACATCAAACAGAACAACCAAGAAGTAGATGAGACAGTCTGGATTAAGTTAGCTTGGTCTCTTTATAGATATTGAGGCGCTGTACTGATTAGAATGTCTGCAAAGAAGAAGGGGTTCTATGGTGGTTTATTCCAGTGTGTTTGCTCTGTAATGTCCTACTCCCTCAAGCACCAGAAGTGTTGTACCATGTCAGGGCAGCAATGCTACTTCAAGCTTTCAAGTGCTTTAATTTTTTTTTTAATTAGAAAATGGATTTGCTTCCTTGTTATTATTCTTTGCTTCTGTTTCTGTATTATCATCATTTCAAAATAAGCCTAATATCTACTAAATGCAGAAGCATCTATCACAGATTCTTGACAACATATTATCTACATGATAAATATTTATTTTCTAAGTCACCCACAATTAAGATGACATTTGTAACAGTTAAGCGTATCAATGACCTTTAGTAGTTATCCCATTAATATTCCTGTTAGATACAGAAAAAAATCTGCTAATTAGCTGGTGTTAAATAGCGATATTCTTAGATCTGTGAAACCAAGTCTTACAACTAAGAATGAACATTTATGAGCAGAAGAATGAAAAATCACTATTGAACATCATCAGGAGGTCATACAAGCTAAACCAAGGGTTGAACAGATGCTCTCTTGAGTATCTAGTTATAGCTACCTAAAGGAAATGTCATGTCTCATTAACTCCTCAAGTGCATCGTCAGAAGTAGGAATAAAGGGAAAAGGAGGGAAGAACCTAGAATCAGAGAAAGATGTAGGTAGTGGTTAACCCAGGAAATCATAGCTGAAGGGAGGCTTTTGGTGATGTCTGTGTAGGTACGAAGAGGCTTGCCCAAAACAATGTTATCCCTAAACCAACATGCCTGATGCTCATTTCTATGGTGATACTTTATTTGTGCTGAAATGTGATTTTATTTGTATGTTAATAAATGAAGTTTGCCTGGAGATCAGAGGTCATAGCGAGCCATAGCAGAGTCAGGTGGTAGTGGCACATGCCTTTAATCTGATCATATGGCAGGCAGAATCTCTGTGTGGTCAAGGACACAGCCAAGTGTGGTGACACGAACCTTTAAACCCAGTACCAACCATAGAGACCTGGAGGTCTGTATAGACAGGCAGTGACGAGGAAGTCATGTGGTTGGGTTTAGAGCCAATGAGAAGGCAGAACAGAAAGGTAATAAAAAGACAAGTCAGACAGGAAAAAACTCTCTCTCTGGGGAAGGACGGCAGTGAGATTGGTAAGATAAGGCAATCGTGACTCTCTGATCTCCTTGGCTATTTACCTCTATATTTGGCTCTGTGTTTATTACTTACTAAGACTGTTTAGAATTTCATCTACACATTTCATTCTATGTTCTGGTCCAAATGTGTATGTATGTGTGCCTATGAACGTATGTGTGCAATCATTTCACTTGAGTTGTCTTGGTGACTCTAAGCCAGTACAGGTATTAAGTTAATGTCAATCAGATCTAATCTGTATTGATAATTCTTGATTCAACCTAAGTCTATAAAAGCAGTTCAAAATGTCATTTCCCTACTAAGGTAGCAAAAACAATTTTAGTTATTTCCAGACATGAGTGTTTACTACTCAATATCTTATTAATAGTAGCAATAAAAGCAACAGATGAAAGACTTACTTCTGTGTTAGTATTCTATTGCTGCTTTAATAATTTATTGCTAATGTGATTTAATCAATTCAAACTTCATATCTATCAGGTATGTGAGGCATTAATCTGACATTGTTCCTGTAGGCTAAGACCCAGCTTTTGAGAGGTTGCATTCCTTCTACATTTTTTTTAAATTAAGAAAATGTTTTCATTCATTTTACACACCAATCAAAGATCCCCCTCTTCCCTCCTCGCATCCCCAGCCTCCCCCTCCCAACCCACCCCCATTTCCACCCACAAGAAGGCAAGGCTTCCCATAGGGAGCCACATCCAGTAGAGGCAAGTCTAAACCCTTCCTTCCCCCTGCCTCAAGGCTGCACGAAGTGTCCCATCATAGGTAGTGGGCTCCACAAAGCCTGCTCACGCACCAGAGAGGGATTCCTTCTACATTCTCAAGCTTTCCCTAGCCCTCTCTAGCTTGTAGACTCTTCCTGTTCTTAACTTGCAGGCCCCCTTTCCTTCTCTGAAATCACCAATGGCAGATCAAGATCTTGCCTCTTGACCCTTGTACTGTCAAGGACTCAATAATGTGATTAATTCATTCTAATAATTCAGAATAATCTATAAGATCAGTTGACTAGGAGCATTAAGTAGCTACAAGCCCAAGGTTCTTTCATTGCATAGGATAACATATTAGAATGTTTTAGGTTTAGTTCAAGGGACATCTTTAGAGTAGCTATATTATGCATGGCACAGTTTAGTATATAAAAGAATAGTTTTGGAAGTCATTGTATTCTGCAAATTCACTTATTATAAATAATGAGGTACATCAACTTAAAACTTATGTAAGTTTAGTAGCTAGAAGAAAAAGCTCTTCTGTGAATCTCCTCTCTCTCTCTCTCTCTCTCTCTCTCTCTCTCTCTCTCTCTCTCTCTCTCTCTGTGTGTGTGTGTGTGTGTGTGTGTACACAAGGGACTATGAGAAGGATAAAAGAGGCTTAAAAGTAATAAGGACAAGGAGCATAAGAGAGTAATTGGGTATTTGTTCTTAAAATAAGAAGGTTATGAGTAAAAGAGAGAAGAAGAAGAGGGGGAAGACATAAGGGAGCAAATAGGAACACAATACAAAGATCAATATACGTGTGTGTGTGTGTGTGTGTGTGTGTGTGTGTGTATGAGAGAGAGACAGAGAGACAGAAAGAGAGCATCACAGTGAAACCTATTTCTTTATATACTACCTAAACTTAATTTTAAAAGAAAATTACACAACAGTTTACATGACATTTTGAATATTAATAAATTAAAAACTATTAAACACAGGACTATAAAAGTCAGGGAAAATGGAGATCTACCTTTGTGGAAGCACTTTAAAGTATTGGTGAAGTTTCGGAGTCATGAAGGCAAAGACAACTCAAAATGTCTAATAAACTCCAGTGAAATCACATAACAAGTGCTTCCAGTGACCATACAACACGTAGACCAACTAAGTTATTTAATGAAGGGCCCCAGAATTTCTGGTATTCTTAGTGCCTTACATCCAAGATGACTTTGTGGTCAACCATCGTGAAGTCATTGCAAAATCCCAATTAATCAGGGACACAGGAAAGGTTCTGTGGATGTCTGCTCTCAAAGACCCATATCATGAAAGATGAAAACAAGCCACCTGTAACTAGGAATGTCATCAAAAATAAGAGTTTGAAGCCTAAAAAGAAGAAGACAAAAGGTGAGCGATAATATTGTGTTGAAGAAAAGAGTTAGTAAGACCCCTAAGAGAATAAAGCAGAGGGTAAGAACTGAAGCCCACTAGGGTAGAACACAGAGCTAAGACTGTGTGGTTTGGGGCTTTGTTGTTATCAGGCTGGCGTTTTCTTCGCCGTCACCAGGAACAACTTACCACGTAGGGTCTAGCCTGAAACTGTGGCAATCTATCTTGATTCCACAAGTCTAAATAGCTTATTTCTGTGGTTTATTGATTCATACGATATATCCAGTGCACCTGGGCTAAGCCTGAGTGAAGTGTGGTGGCAAGCATTAGAGGTAGTTTGCACCTTTAGGAGTTGAAACTGATAAGTTAATAATCGCGCGATAGAACCACAAATTAACTAATGCTGCCGTGGACGGGAGCGATGCTCTAAGGACACCGGTGAAGAATAGCGGTGGTCTGATGGGTGGTGTGGAATTGTGTAGCTGATCTTGTTCTTCGATAACAATCACAATGCAATATGGGAACGCGACTGACTCCTTAGGTACTCAAAAGAAAACAGCCAGAGGAACAGTTTTATACGTTACAAAGTTGAATCCATTTCACTCACACTCTGAATTGCTTTGCCTTAAAATGATGGCTGGTCACACAATGTAGCCTATGTAGCACCTCTGTGTAAAAAGGTATGATTCTATAAACACTCATCACAACTTCTGTAAAAATCTTTTCCTAATTTTCCTTTTTCAGCAGCAAGATTGATATATAGAATGGCCACTAGAGGGCACTGCTGTCCTTTGTTCGGAAGCCTAGAGTTCCCCATTGGGTGTTGGGGGCAGGAAGGAAAGAAAGAGGAACTTAATTGGGAATAAAGGTGAAACAACCAAACAAAAACAACAATCCAACGTTATATGTTTTTTTTTAATACAAAGAAAGCATAGCTTTACAAAATCTGGCTTCACTGTTGGTATGAATTGCCTTGAATGTCTCAGAAATGCTCCACAGAATTATTAAAAAGCCTCTGGAAGGTGTTGATTTTGACTTCACTACATTTTAAAATTCGAGTTAAAATCTGTGTTGTTATTTGTCTTTTAGTGATTGAAGACTTAGTTGTATAATGGGAAATATATGCATGTACTCTGTTTACTGTTCTGTCCACCATATTAAATGAACTTGAATAGGGGCTTAATAATTACGAATGTAATAATTATTCCTATATCAAATAAGAACAGTATCAGAAACCGTTCATTACACAAAAACTTAATTATCATTAATTTAGAACTATACTATAGATAATCGAGAGACTCCTGTAACATGCGAACAAGAGATAATTTCAAATTCTGTTGTATGAACAGTTAATTCATGGCTCCCTTTGCAGTTGTTTTAGTTAGCCTTAATAATTATGCTTGCATCATAGCAAAGCATCATTTAGAATAATTACACGTGGATTTTTATTTTCTTTCCGCTATGTAGTCTGTTACATGTGTTTGTGTTTTAGCTGAATACTGACAGCAGATGAATGTATTTCATGTGACCAAAGAAGAAAAATTATGTCTTTTTGGTGTTCCTAAAACAAGTTTTCTCCTAGCATATGGCATATTACTTGTTTTTGCTACATCTCTCCTACTGTGTTGTTTGTACAGAATCAACTAAGCAGGGCTCACAGGGGCTCAAAGAGACTGAAGGGACAATCACGAAGCCTGTATGCGGCGGCGGCGGAGCTAGGTCCTCTGCATATGTTACAGTTGTTAGATTTTTTGTGTGTGTGTGTGGGACTCCTAACAGTGGGAGTGGGGGGATGTCTCTGACTCATTTGCCTGCACTTGGGACCCTTTTCTTCCTATGAGGTTGCCTTGTCCAGCCCTGATTCGAGGGTTTTGTGCCTAGTTTCATTGTAACTTGCTATGTGTGTTTGGTTGATATTACTGGGAGGCCTGCTCTTTCCTGAGGGGAGATGGAAGGAGGATGGATCTGGGTGAGAAGGGATGTAGGGAGGAGGCTGGGATGAGTGGAGGGAGGGGGAAACTGCTGTCTGGAAGTAATATATAAGAGAAGAATAAAACAAAATAAAAGTAACTTAAATATTAGCTGAAGAAAGCTGTGCTCAACTATTTTGTTACTGTTAGATTTGTTGTGTCATGAAAATTCAGTAGACTGCAGAGATCATAGAGGTCTGTCCAAGTAAAAAATAAAAATAGTAAAAATAATTAACACTGAGAGCTTCTTGATTGTTTACTTGGGGAGTGTCAATCTCCACATTAGCTAAAGGGGCCTAAGACTCCCTGGGTTTCTTTCCACAGATAGATGCAAGCTTCTCTTTCCTTTTCCTATGAAGATTCACAGAGATGACCTGGAAGAAGGCCAGGGCTGAGATAGGTCCAGTTGTCTGGGACTTCCATATGAGAGACTTTCAGTAAAAGGACTGTCAGAGACCTGTCTGCACCAGTGTTGCTTCGGATGCACTGAAATGGGGATGACGTAAGAGCTTTGGTGACTGCAGGACCAGGGAGAGGTGCCACAAGCACATGATCACACAGACCATCGCTGTCCACTTACCACGCTGTTTGCCTTCTCATCTGGCCCTTCTGACTGTAGCCAAGGGAGATCAAAATAAACAACCTAGAGCTACCTTCGGCACGCTTGAGCAACAGAAAGTATTTAACTCTGTAGCATTGGTTTACTTTGGGATGCACGGCACTCCTCCTAGCAAATTCTCTGCTTCCAACAAATAAGTTCACAGCCAGACATTTGCATTGTGAACCTTTGTCGGCTTAGCTGTTAAATACACATAACGCACTCCCAGAAAATCTGTCAGCGTTCCGTTGCTGCCAAGAGGCATCGAGATATCTTTCTTCTCTCAAGTTAAAATATATTCTTCACAGTAAAAAAGCTAAATGACTGTGATATATATATATATATATATATATATATATATATATATATATATATATTTGTCCATGATATTTGAAAACATAAGGGAAAAAAATAATATCACTGAGATTTGGTTTTCTACCCCAGGCCTTAAGGGGGCTGCTTCTGGAGGAGGCACAGGTTCACAGGGGAAAACGTGAAAACATAAAGTAAAATAGAGTGCTCAGTCATAGAAGTGTAAAACAAGAACCTGTGAGTAGTTTACATCAAAAAAAACCAAAACTTAGCAATCCCCAGGCTGTGTGAATTGAAACACGGTTATAAAGCTTTTGAAGTGCTCCTGAAGTCCAGATGCATCGGAAAACAGGGAATATCAATGTTTATTTCCATATGACTTCATCAAGGGTTTAGTGAGTTGCCCCCTTTAGGAAAATGAGCTCTATACACATTAGACACCATTTATACTTTCAAAAGTATAACGGACTTTACTACTTCCAGAACTTGGTGTTATGTGCACATTAATGTGTTTGATAGGTACCCACTGGATGCCTTCTTCAACCAAACACTGTGGTGGGTGCTCTGTCATTAGGAGCAGGAATGTGGCGACAACCTGATGCAAACAGCCAGATGCACCTGCTTTGTGGTTGGTTTTTCTAAGCTGTCAATCATTCGGGTGATCTAGATGCATGGCATCTGACACCTGCAAATATCCCCCCCCCCCCCCGCCTCCTTTAGCCGGCAAGTGTGTGAGGTATTTGATGGCTTTATATAGATTTAGAACTCACTTTGAGGGTCTCTGGAACAGTGTGTGGCATTTAGTTCTGTTTTAGCAGTACGTAGGGACAGTATGTGAGTGGATCTGGTTCCTCAATGTCAGGGAAACCGGGGCTTGAGAGAGTCAAATATACAAGAAAACGTCAACTGTAGTACGCTTGCTCATCATGAAAATGGGGAAGACAAAAGTTCTTAGACATAATCTTAAATAAAACTCTGAATGTTGCTTCTCTAATCATTTGTAAGGGAAATTCTTTTCACCCGTTATTCGGAAGTGGCTGTCTGGGAAGCTTATACCCACTTGGTGTAAACTATACTGGAGCAGCCTAAAGTTCACATTAATTAAACCTTTCTTTTTTTTAATGTCCCACACTCGGCCCCAGTGTCTTATCTTGCCTGGTTCACAGTGGAAAGCTTATTTCTCGAGCTCTGCTCCTCTGCATTGGTTGAGTTTTGGGATAGTTCATGACTAGTCTGACTGTTCTAACTTGGGCATTTCATTCCTTAGATTTCAATCTAGTCTTCCTTTAATCGTCTCTTTTCTTTGTGATTATTGTCCTAGTATTATTTTTATTTCCCCTTTAATGTTTAACAAGCATTTTTTTTTGCAGGCTCTTTGGGATTCTTATTTATGATTCAGTCATCTTTATTCTTCCTAAACTTTCAAACCTCTGTTTCTGTGTTCAAAACTTGGTTAAAATTGTGCAATGAGGTCAACTTTTAGAAATGCAAAGAGTTCTTTATAATACTAATAGGGACTTTAAAAAGAATTTTAGTGCACATGTTTGACATTGTGAATAAAACCTATGAGCTCAGTTCTAAGTAGATTAACTAGAGACATGCTCAGAAATGTAGCTCATGGGGATGGAGAGATGGCTTCATGGTTTAGATAACTTGAGGACCAGGGTTCAGTTCCCAGACTCACTTGGCAGCTCATAACCATCCATGACTCCAGTTCCGGGAGATCTAATTCCCCTTCTGACCTCTGAGGGCCCCAGGTATATACAAGGTGCATGTGTATACATGCAGGCAAAACTTTCATGTGCACTAAATAAAATTTGAAAATTAAAAGAAAATTAATTGCAGTTCATAGGCACTGCCACTGTGCTCCAGGTGATTGTTATCAGCAACGTGTGTGAATTAGTGATTGAAATTTCTCCATACTCTCAAGAATGAGCAGCACAATTTTATTCTGGAAATTTTCTATTGAAACCATTTATCAGCTATACTTTGGGGGAAATTCTCTCACATCTTCATTTCCCCAGTTACTGGCACTTAAAACCTCAATGCTGCAAATGTCTGTTTGATGAACCTCTCTTGTGCTCATTAAGTCCCTTGAAGAAACGGCCTTGGTCTCCCTCAGTGTCTTTGAAATCCCCCTGAAAACATCCTGGACTGGTGCTGATACTCTAGGCCATACTATTTTTTCCTCAGTAGTTGGTCATTTAAGACCTTTCATAATCTGGCTGCAGCTCCATTTCCAGGCTGAACTCCAGAGACACCCTGTTTGGATTGTCTCTTGCATTTCTGTAGTCTCCCTATTATTACATATATACAAATACAATTCCATAACAGCATCCATTTCTGCCTAGAATCTCTCCTCATCCTGATGCTATTCAAAAAAGCATTACTTCAAGTAGTTGCCCGATAATCTGACTTATGAACATATAATAGGACACCTTGTTATCTAATATATATATATATATATATATATATATATATATATATATATATATATATAACCTGAACCTTTAGCTAGGTTATAGGAATTAAATGTATTTTATTTAATCTGTATCACTGATTTCTATACCAATAAATTTTATTTTTATAAATATTCTTATTGATTACTTTTTGTACAAAGTATCTAAATAATGATCACATATTTATTATTGTGTCAGCATGTCTCAGAGCAATGTTATTAAATTTTTGTGGCTATTGCTGTTTTTATAGCAATATTATTTTCCATGGAACATTGCCATCACCTGGCCCTTTGAGTGTAAGGACAATAATAACACAAATTTAATTAAAAAATGTTATGTACTCCCTAACCAAGTGGATTCCCTTTTCATCAATAAGACAAAAGCCCTATTGAATGTGTTATTGCACTGATAAGTAATTTCAAATTAGATTACAATGCAAATGAGTTGGCTAGGTTGTGTTTTTATTCTTGGTAGAAAAGCGAAACCAGATTTGTGATTTTGATGGATTCCTCATTAAAATGGACCATGCCTGACTTGTATAAATAATGCTCTAAAAATACAAGCTGACCATTAATAAGCTCAGCGTTGACGATAATGCTTTCTGTGTAGTGGAATACTAATTAATGCATTTAATGTCATGGATGAAATAGAAGGAAAATCAGCCTTGAAACTTAACATGTTTTACAAATAGTGACAGCAGTCATTCATTTTCATCCTCGGTACTGCAAAATTTGTGTTTCATTTTGCATGAGGCTGTTAGGAGGAGGCAAAAATACAGTGAGCCATCCATAGTATGCACATAAAGACAAGAGAGAAGAGTGGAGGCCTCCAAAAACTATCTCTTGGCTTAAAGAAGCATAATAGACTTGTATGTTATATTATTTTTCTATTTTACTTTGTGAACAAAAAAATCCATGCTTTTTATTATTGAAAATGGAGACTGTACTTTCCACATCCTATCTTTAATAATAATATCTTTAGGAGAGAAAGAGTTGTTTCACTACAATGTCATTTTAAGCAATCTGGTAGGCTAGAGTATACAGGCAGTATTTATCTTCCATACTGTTTTATATTAAACTGTTTTTTAAAAAATAATTCTTGTGCAGTTGTTTAAAAAGAAAGAGAGGGTAGCATAAAGATTGCCACAGTAACATTCAAACCACCAAGTTCAGCAGGATAGGATACAGAGCTGAAACACATTTTTTTAAAAATAAGATTTTTCATAGATTTTGGCATTATTTTTATAGTCATAAATAAATAGTATATTTAAAAATACAATGGTACTGTTTATAACAAATAAGCATATTTTGTCCACATCTAATATATACATGAATGTTATCTGTGGTTTCTCCATTTTTTTAGCACATTTGTATTTTATAAATAGTTTTAAATTGGATTACATTACATAATAACACATGCAAGAGAACGTGTTTCATAAGTTATGTGAAATAGATACAAATAGGCCATGATCTAGATCCTCGTGATTTGTATGGTTATAATCCTGCATCTCTGTGTGCCTCATACCAATAACCCTATATATCTTCCCAAAGTGAGGTTTGTCTAAACATTAACATGACTTCAGATTTAGAAAGAAACGCAATGCATTTTAACGTTAATTGCATTCAGTACCTATTTGTGATAAGAAAAGTGTTCTAAAGTATATTTTAAAACTGTGAAGAAAATAGGCAGCCCCGATGGAAAAACAAAAGCCTCTATGACAGCCAAGTTTACCTTGGTTTGTAAGACTGAGACGCACTGAGATATAGAGTCGAGACTCAGTTTCTGGGATGCCAAACCTTGTCTCATGAGTCTTAAAATCTTGCGGTAGGACACAACAGCTGACCAGCAACAGATCCGCCAGCCGTGCGTCTGCAGCACATCGTATAGTTAGTTGTTCAACCCTATGAGACAGAAACACGGAGCAGCTGGACACATTGGCTACACCCTCTGAGATCATCCTGATAAACACGCGGCTATGCTATGTTCCTGTGCATATATTAAGAAAACTTGTTCAGGCTTCTAGCTAAGATACAGACCCTTGGCGAAAAAGATTGGACGTATTTATTTATATCTCAGTCAAATTGTACAGAGATTCATCCGAAGTTATAGTAGAATGCATTATCAGCTGGTGTGATATTGCAATTTTGACTACACACTTGCTGGAACATGATTTTCATATTCTTAAATAATTATATCCTCCAGTAAATATGTAACTGAACATACCCAACTCATGTATAGATGTGCATATGTTGTATTGTAAACAGACACGAAAGTGTGCTTTTTATTTACATTTTTTCTGTGGTGTTTTTTGGCTCTTTTTGTCTTACTGTTTTTGTTTGTTTGTTTCTTTGTTTTCAAAAGTGTATCATTTTTTCCAATTTAGGGGACTGACATACAGACTGAAATTCACTTTGTGTATCATGGGCTTGACATGAAAACTGCCTTGAAAATTTTATTTATTTAAGTGTAATTCTGTAAGAGGGAAGGCCAGGATTTCAGACCATATCAAGTCCATTTCACTATGCACCACCAAGTGAACTCAAAGTCGTGAATTCCTGTTTCACAGTGCACCAGCAAGTGAACTTATAGTAGTGAACTCCCATTTTTCACAGTGCACCAGCAAGAGAACTTACAGTCGTGAACTCCCATTTTTCACAGTGCACCAGCAAGAGAACTTATAGTCGTGAACACTCATTTCACAGTGCACCAGCAAGTGAACTTATAGTCATGTGCTTTTCTATATTCTTTGGGGGAAGGGACATTGAGAAGACGTCTTGAAACTTTCCGATATTTAGCAAGCTCCGAGTAAATTCAATGGGCTTTTAACTCTGACTTCGCCTTGAATGTTGGACTCTGGGCTCTTATATTTGAAACATTTCTTCATTATTTAACTCAAGAGAGACTAGGGGAATGCTTATCTAGTACACAATAGAGTAGTAAACTCATTGGCTTGGATTAAACTACTTAATAAGACACAAGCCAGTTGAGGAGATTAAGGCAGATTCCTACAGAAATGGTGCCTGGGCTGGGTCTTGAACACACTGAGATTGTTTTCTGATTCCTAATATTCCACCTGGAGATCATCTTCAAATGAAACTCACTCATTATATTTCTACAGAATGGTCTTCCCTACATTCTCTGCCTTAGACTATTTCATTCTTAAGGTCTTCTATGCCAAATCTTGAAGATTAAAATTTAGTTCTTAACTTTACCCTCATTTTAACCATCTATTTGATTCTCTTCAATCCCTTTTGAGACCTTCTTTGATTAAGCCATTACCCTCGACTAAGAAAACAACTGTTTTTGACACTCCAACTCTCAACTCTTTCATGAAAACATATGAATATATTATAGAACCTTCTGTGGGTAATCATTCAGGTTCATCCTCACACCACAGGTGCAAACTTTTTCACCCAGAATTCCTTGTGACAGGGTGTCAGTCTGCCTTCCCAGTCTTAGGCTACCCAGGAGACATTTTGAGCTCCATCAACAACAATCTAAGACTCCATTGTGTCCACTGCTTCACATAAGGCTGTGCCTGTGGCTCCTGTACTTTGAATGCTGAAGCTAGTGCCCATCGCTGCCTGGAACCCCTCACCCATCAGGCATCTTACTAAGCCTTATCTTCTCTGTGAAGCTTTGGGATCATCTCTTCTTTGTCTTCCCAGGGCGCCCAATGCACAGTCTGGATGCTGTGAATTTTGGAGAATTTTAAATAGCTAACTTGTCTGCTGCGTAAGTATTGATTTCCATGAGGTCAAGAGCTATCTTTTCTTAATTGTTATGACCCTTGTCTTTCTTAAGTAACCTTATTAAGCATGTCAGTATTTCAGCATTTGCAGTATTTTAGGCGTTTAAAAATATTTGTTGCTCAAAGACTTCTAAAATACAGTTTCCATTTACAATATTCCTTGAGCTAAACACATTTCCCAAGATGCTGTTTTTCTATATCAGAGCTATTTTTTCTGGTACTTGCTTGTTTTTTAACTAGAAATTCTATACACGATGTGCTATAAAACATCGAGAAAAGTTCCTACCTAGAAAATCCATTGTTTTGCTAATGATTCAGTAACTGAACTTAAACCCTGCTGCATGCCCATTTTCTTTTCTTTTCTCTTCTTTCTTTTTTTTTTTTTTTTTTTTTTTTTTTACTGAGGGGCACAAATGGGCTGGCTTAAGCCACCTGGTCAGACCAACTGAACATTTCACTGGAGCTGTTTTTCCAAAAAGATTCTGAGAGAGAAAAAGGGTTCCAATGTGTAAATATTCATTGTATAGCTTTGAAGAGGAGCTAGTGGAAAATATTTATAGCTTTTCCCCCGGGGGTCTGTGAGAATCCTAGTATGAAGGGGACCTTCCTGTAGCCAGAGGCCGTGACTCAGGGTTTGGACTGACTCTGCAACATTAGCTTTTAGTTAATGGGAACTGTCAGCCACAGTGCACCAACCTGTCACTTTTATAGTGGATGTGGGAAAGCAGAACCGATGAAATTTAATTTCTCCTTGATATGCCACCATCCCCAACTCGAAAATGCTCAGAAATTATGGAGGAATTCAGCTTCCAAGGTAATGGTTTCAAAGAAAAGGAAAATGACCAGTGTGCTGTCACTGCTGTTAGAAGCTCTATTAACATTCCCTTATAGTCTTTTTTAAACACACCATAGGAGTATAGCAGTGTTTAAATATTTGGTTGTATAATGGCATGGGTGAGTGTTTTAATAAAGGAAGAGAGAAGAGGGGGAAGGGGAAAGGAATGCAACATAATGGGCTGATGGTTAGCAAAGCAAACTCCTATTGTTGACTTTTAAAAACACATCTTGGCTTTTGTCTGAAAAATAGGGAATCTCTCATGGCCAGTCCCACGGGTTTTAAGACAAATGTCCTATTTTAAGCAGACACAGTACAAGCTCCCAGCAAATGTTGAACGTGTATAAAGTGTGCACACATGCAGTGTTGTATTTTTTAAAATGTGCTTCAGATTGGAAATAAATTATATTTATTAATTTCAGTTATTTTCCATGTTTTAGTGAAGATAACCATGAATGCATTGCTTGCTATAAATAGTGAGCATCGGTGTTACTTTGAGTCACAGATATGTTAGATATTTGAATTCTTCTATATAATGTCCTTGTTTGGAAAAAGAAGTCCCAGCATTTTTATATGAGGGAAGCTCAATGGGAAATTCAAAAGACCCCTGCTATTGTTATCTTCTTTTTGGGAATACTTCAGACATTTATTGACAATAACTTTGGGAAACATTGTCATAGGTAGGACAAATATTTAACATGTTTTCCTTTACAAATGCTATGTTTCATATTCTGTCTTTTTTTTTAATCAAGCAAGAAGCAAAAGATTTGTAAGTTAACCTACTCATTCTGGACCTGCTTGTTTTTTTTATAGATTATTAAAAATCTGATGTACATGGTATTTTAAAGCTTCAATGACTAAAGGTTATAAATAATAAATCAAATGTTATGAAGATCTGGGGTTCATTACCTGCTAGTTAATAGGAAATCAAGGTCAATTTGATTTATAATAGATTTGTTATCTGTTTGTTATTCTCCCCTCTTGATTCACTTTCGCTATTGAGGGAGGAGGTCATTTGGTTGTTTATTTTGTTCATTCCAGGTACTATTTTAGCTTTTCTTTTTTGGGAGCAAGGAATTGGGTTGATTAATATGTTGGCTTGGAGATATTTGAAGGATGTGTTAGTAACATTTTTAAAAAGTAGTAAATTTGCTCAGTGTCATTTTCATGCATGTATACAATGTATTCTGATTGTTCCTGCCCACACCTTTCCTGGTCTTTGTTCCACCCCTATGAACCCACACTCCTTCCATTGCTTATGTGTTTTTGTTTTGTTCTGAAACCCAGGAAGTGTAACCAATTCCATCTGTGTGACTATGAGTTTGAAATTTCCCAGTGGAGTCTTGTGGGCTCATGGGTGGTTGTAGAAGTGTTGACGGATACTCACCATATCCTGGAATCTATCAGATGGGAAAAAAGCTCTTTGAGCCCCTTTCTCATGTGTGCTTGTCTGTTGAAGCGCCTGTTGTGTGCAGGTCCACTGTAGCAAATTCAGTTGCATTGAGTCAATGATTGGAATATCTGTATTATGTATCCATGAGATGGCATTTTGTTGCCCATTTTATCTTCCAGATCTTACTTCATGAATGCCTCCTTTTCTGCAATGTGTCCTGAGTCTTGGAGGGACTAGTATCAATGTTTTCTTTATGGCTGAGCTGTGAACTCTGTGAACTGTTTAGTTGGGCAATAGTGGCATTACTGTTATGGGGGTAACCAAACTTTCTCTGCCTGGATTTGAGGGGAATTTAATAGGAGAGAATCTACTTCTGGTACTATAAAATCCAATAAAAAACAAAATATCACTAGGAGGCTAGAGAGATCCCTAAGCAGTGAAGAACATGCATACTGCTCTTGCAGCAGTCTAGTTCAGTTACTAGCCCCTATACCAGGCATCTTATAACCATCTATAACTACAACTCCAGGGGTATCTGACGCTTCTGGCCTCTGCAGACACCTGCACTCAGATAACAGACCCATATAGTGACACACACACATATACATGTAATTTTAAATAATTATTTTTTTAAAAAAAGATACTCACTCATAGGAAAGTAAAGGCCCTAGGGAGGACCCTACTAACGTGGCTTAGCTAAATTGACGTAATATCAAACTATCTTCCGATTATTTGTGTTTAAACCCATAGACTAATGCTGACCTCATCCTTAACCAGAAAAGCTTTTCTTTTGATATTGCCTGTTTAATGGACTAGCTGGCTGGATGTTTAACTGACTGGGTGATTGGTTGGATGCTTGAGTTGAGGTAATTTACTGTAGATTGTGGTAGCTTTGAGCAGACATTTGAGAAGATAACTTTCAGTGGAATAAGGGAGACTTTTGTTCCAGCCTAGTCTAACTACAGACAAGACAAAAATCTCTTCCTGGTAATGAGCTAAAAATTTTATAGATGTAAAGGATAACAAACTTATTTTCTTTGTAAAATAAAGTAGGCAAACTTAAAAGATCACTGAAAAGGTTTCAACAATTTGAATTAAAAATTTCATTGAATTGACTGTTTTTTCATAAACATCAAAGAAATTGCCCCTATTGGACACTTTTAGCCCCCGTTAGGCACTTTAAGACAACTTGTAGTTGTGAAATAGGCAAAATCAAGACAGAATTTCTAATTCACCTTCTATAAAGCTTAAGGTCAGGCACCTGTTTTCAGTGTATGTGCTTGCTGAGTGTGCAAACTTCTTCTCTTCTCTGCCTCTCCAGACTCATTACACACCAGCTCCTGAGAGCTGAAAGGGCCATCAGCTACATCTGTTGCTACTATTTAGGATGACAGCAACACCTGGAACCATAAGACAGTTCATATGGCTGTTTCCCTTTCAGATAGGCAACTGAGAGAAGCTGTTACATAAAGTGTTCATTTATGCAAAGTTGTTTCAGTCTTTAGCTGTTTATCTACAGAAACTTTGCCAACATTATGAATTTAGCTTACTACATTGTCAACCAAGAAATCAAGCAAGGAACATATTTACATCTTCTAGAAGTAAGTAATCTTGCTAGAGCTGATGCCCAAAGAGGGAATTCACATGCATTTCCTCCTTCACCTCTGCTTCGACATTAATATGGAGGTAAAATTATTTAACAGTTTTTGAATCTTCCTTTGTAGGGCCAGTCCCTTGCATCAGGTAGATATCTGAACATTAATAAAGGTATTCTTTACAGACACAAAGGCATGTCTGGATGATTGTGGTACTTATTTCATATAAGACTTACATAATTTGTATTTGATGGAATCATAATCTTGACTTTATAAAACCTTACATTAACTGATCCAGCTGGTTAATTAGGCATTTTGTGTTTTCTTGTCCAAGTCATCCACTAGAAATCATAGATGTGTATAATTAAACAGTGTTCTGCTCCTATTGTTAGCCATATTATATATCCTTAAGAATAGTTTAATAAAGTGCCTAGCACAGCAGATGCCCAAAGATAATGAGGAATGGTCACAAGAGATTGTGAGTGCTATAGTCACAATACTATAGTGGTAGAGTTTCATTGTAATACATATATTGGGTCTGGGGAGATGGTTCATTGGCAAAGTATCTGTTAGCAAGTGTGAAGACCTGAGTTTGGCTCTCTAGTACTTGTGTAAAAATCTGTCTTGGTGGAGGGCTACTGCAAAGCCAGCATTGGGTTTGGGGTGGTGGGAGTGCAGACATTGGTGTATAACAGGAGGTCATTGGCCCGTCATTCTAGTCCATTGGTGAGTTCCAGGTTAAGTGATAGGATCCTTTCAAGAAATAGCATGGAGAGATATATAGGAAAAAACAAAACAAAACAGGGACATGCACCTCTGGTCTCATCGGGCACACAGACATGAAATAAAAAATACCATGTGAAACTTACAACAAAACAAAGGTGCAAATTCTAAGAACTGTGCCAAATCCATTCTGGTTGATATACAGACTAAGCCTAATCATATTGTGATCGCATTATCTACCTGCATAGATGAAGTAAGGTGAAATTATGAAGGCTACATTGACAGTAGCAGTTGTATCTACACCTAAGCAGCTAACTTCCTCATGAATATGCTTAGGAAGTTATACAAACGAGCTTTCCTGTGGGGAGATGATGTGTCATGCATTCACACACAAGAGACTTTATATCTTTGGTCATATAATTTGTAATGACACACAGGTAAAGCCATGGAACATGTGGCAACATATAGATGAACAGAAATGGGCTGAATTTACATGTAAGAGCTAGTCAGTGGAAAACCTGAGCTAATGGCCGAGCAGTTATAATTAATATTAAGCCTCTGTGTGATTATTTTATAAAAGGCTGCGGGATGTGGGTAAGAGATTTGTCCCAACCACAGGCCAGGTGGAACACAGAAAAACTTCAACTACAGATACCTACTTTAAGGGCCTATTTTCCTCATTATTTATCTGCTTTGTCTGAGCAAATACTATAGCAGTATAAATTCCAGATAATATTGTTTTATTCACACATAATACACACATTCATGTTTTTGCATTTGTTAAATATTAATTTGTTCCTAGCTAAGGAAATTCTCTCACTGTGTTGGAAGTCTTTTCTAAATTTGTAACATAACCAATACTTAAAACACACTCTTGCTTCTGAAATAAGGAAGCCACTGTTTTGTAAACAAAGTGACAATAGACACTCTGGGGACAAGCTGAATTCACAACCCACTTGTTCCTCCATGTGGCTCTGCCGTTTGTCCTGACATCATCTCTTCAACCCTGAAAATAAATCTGACATCAACACAGTGTCCATTGTGGATCCTCTCTAGGAACCAGAGGGCTGGGGAACAAATGGCGCATCGAGGCCTTTCTGTCCCGTTTGGAAGAGCACATCCAGACTCAGAATTTTAAGCATAGCTCCCCTCTCCTCCTTTCCTGCCTCTTTCCCTATTCCCTTTCTCTCCTTATGGTTTCACAAAAAGACGGCAGATTTTGTTCTTGTGTAGCAAATCTGTGTCTCGTGTTTTGAAAATATTTATTGAGGATTTTTTTTTTTTCTTGCATCCCGGTTTGTCTTCCAAGAGTGCTGAATCACTTTGGAGCCACTGAAACAAAGCTAGCTGACAGCCCACATACAACCTGTTATCCAGACCCACTTGAAAATGGGCGATTTCTAAATAGTCAGGACAACTTGTGTCTTTAAAAAAATTTTCTTCACCATAAAGCTCTCTCTAACTGAATTGCCCTATTCAACACAGGGCATACTTAATAACAACAGCCACTTTCCCTTCAAGAGAGACCACAAGGGGAGTGCTTGTGTGTGTGGCTGTCACTTACTCCTTTGTTGCCCGGAATAGCGTTCCATTGTACGGGACCGGCCCAGAAACAACCTCCCATTCCAAATGAGTCGAACAACTCTTTATGTCTCTTTATTTATTTATGAAAACTCAGAGGCCATGGAGAAAATTTCTGCTTTTAATTCTTTGCCTGTGACGTTGTGCCTTCAGATCTCAATTCTTACTAAACCTGAGATTGAGATGAAAAAAATATAACAATAGCAGAGGTTTGGAGGTCTCAGGACAGCCACGTATTGTGGACAAACATGGCCCATAGTTTCCCTATCAGTCACGTGGGTAAATCAAGCAGATTTCTTCGGTTGCAAAGTCAAAGAAGCCGGGAACCTTTCCATCACCACACTTGCTGGCTTTGTGCATTAGTGGGACAGAGTCAGTGCTTCATGAGGCATATGAAACCTTGTAAGAAAACCTGGAGTCTCTTCTTCAAGAAAAGCATATTGGCCGAGCAGTGTTCCTGAATGCCTTTAATCCCAGCCTTTGGGAGGCAGAGAAAGGTGGATCTCTGTGGGTTCGAGGCCAGCATGTTCTGCATGTTCTACCTAAGAAGTTCGAGGACAGATAGGACTATTACACAGAATCCTTGTTTCGAAAAACCAAAAATTAATAAAAGAAAAGCACATTGACCGCGTTTTACGTGTTAATTCCATAGTGTTAGGAACCTTGTTTTAAATATGAAAATTATGTTTTCTGGAAGGACCCCTAGTCCCCCTGCTTTTTCAGCAGTCCACATTTATTTTTTTAATGTCACCAGTCACTTCTCCTACTGATGAATTGAACAGAACGTGAAAAAAGTGTTTATACTAAGAAATGGTGAAATTTTTTTATACCTTGAGGGTGCTTTTATTTAAAACAAGAGAGATACAGAAATAAGTAGCACAAAGAATACTTTATTATTTTAACATTTTTCATACAGTATATTTCTTTTCCTTTTCCCAGTTCCTCCCAGATCCTCTCTCCCTCTCTACTCACCAAACTTTTGTTATTTTGCTATCTTCAAAAAGAAATAACCCACCCAAACCAAATTAAAACAAAAAGGAGAAAACACACAGTACAAATGAACACCCACCAAAGTATGGAGTTTGTTCTGTATTGGTCAACTGCTTCTGAGTACGGGGCTGGCCTTGGAGTGTGATTGATAAACCCAGCGTTACTCCATTGGAGAAAACCAATTTCCCCTCTCTTGGCAGCTACCAATAGAGGTGGGACTAACTCTCCTTCTCTACACTGAGGTTTTGTTTATCTTAAACTTATGTATGTCTTGTGTGTGCTGTCTGAGTTTCTGCAAGTTCATACTTGCTTCAGCCTTGTTGTGCCAGGAAAACGCTGTCCTCGGAGTTGGCCACCACCTCTGGCTCTTACAATCTCTCCACTTCCTCTTCTTCAAAGATCCCTGGGTCTTGAGGTGAAGGGTATAATAAAGACATCCCATTTAGAACTGAGTGAGTGCTCCAAAATCTTTCAGTCTCTACATGTTGTCTAGTGACGGGTCTCTGTTGATTACCAGATCACTTTTACTGCAAAAAAGAAGATTCTCTGGTGAGAGTTGAACAACGCCCTGATCTATGGGTATAGCAATATGTCATTAGGAATCATTTATTGCTATGCACATTTAGCAGGATAATATTACTAGAGTTTCTCCTGGGGCCCATGACCTACCTAGTCTCTTTCTCTGGGGTCTATTAACAGTGTTATGTATGGGTGCCATCCCATGCAGTAGGCCTTAACTCTAATAAAAATAAAGTGGTTGGTTACTCCTATAAGATTCATGCCACTTGTGGACCAGTAGGTGTATCTTGCAGACAGGTTGCTTTTGTGGTTCGCAGGGTTCAGAACTGTGCGATACTTATGATTCCTTTTCTCCTCTAGTGCATGCATAGTACGTTCTATCCCTACTAATGCTAGACAGTAGGAGTGAAGCCTCTAGTTACGCATGAGACAGATTTCTCCATACTTGATGACATACACACACACACACACACACACACACACACACACACACACACACACATATATATATATATATTATGTTCAGCAAAGGGGTCTGTCAGGTTGTGAAGGGTAACCAACAGAATTGGCAATAGCCTGTAACATTTGGGTAGTTTCTCATACTCCTTTGGCCAGTGACTCAAAAATTGGTAACTCCTTCCTGATTAAAAAAACTAAGATTTGTATTTTATGGCAGATGATATCTAGTTAGGGATATTGTCTCTCCCATTATATGGTAACTTCATTTAAACATGTATGTGTATGTTTTAGAAAGTTTCTACAGTAGTAGATGAGTGTTTTTATCATGGAATTTCCAGCAATGGACAAGTGCAGACTGATACAGTTTGAGGAGAAAAGGAGCTCCCGAGTTCTGCTGGGAAGAACTTTCTTATTTATCAAATAATACGATCTGTTTTTAGTAGATGTCCTACTGAACATGACCAACTCCTTGCTTAGGTTCTGAACTGAATGGCTGGAAGAATTTTCTTTTTCAATTTCCTTTGGCTTCCGGGGATGAATTTCCGGATGACAGGGACTCTCATTGGAGATGGCTCAACACTTTGGACTCTGAGATTTGGCTCGCCATGACATGCCCACCTGTCCTTGGATCATTAGTCACTGTGTCTTGTATTTTGTGCTAGAAATGAACATTCTCTCAGCACCGCAAGTCCAGAGTCAGCAGTTTTTATCAGCGCCAGACATGCATCCTACTGAGGAGTTTTTAAATTTTGACTGTCTACTCTTGGTTTCCCCTCAAAAAAGCAATCAATCATTTTTATTGAAAAATAATTACCCAGATTGGAATCAAGGCTACATGACAACCCAGCATCCTGTAGGAATACTTTAATAACGATTCTCAAAGTTAGTACCTTTTTTTGATCTGGATGTCACTGAAGTTTTCATGGAGGAAGACGACAATTAATTTTTAACTGATGGTAGAAGAGAAAGAAGAATGGAGAGAGAACTTAAAAAAAAAGAATAGGAGAAGCCACCTAACATCTCGTCAACACGGAGTTAAACAGCTAAAACTCCAAAAGTCCTGCAGCATGTCTAGGTGTGAAAGTCCTGTGGTGGGGGTTATTTCCTCCCGGAAAGGGTATCTTCACATGCAGTAAGGGAAGAGGAGTGATAGAAATCATGTTACATATCTTCCATGAAACTTCACAAATCTAAATTTCTATCCATTCTAAATGCTGAAATTCTGTTCTTGAGAAAATAAAGCCAAACGAAAGTTTAGATAGTCCTCTGGTTTGTGTGACAAAACATGCTTGAGTAAGACGTGAAGTTTGAGGAAATAAGTACCATTCCCTCTAAACTTCAACATTAATCTGTCCCCTGTTCCATGTATTCTATACCTTTATACACAGGCTAGAGCTGTTTTTCCATCTTTTCTTGGTACCACACTGAACCCTCCCTATCTTGTGAAGGTTCTGCTTAAATGCTACTGACTTCATTTGGTCAAGTTCCATCTCTCCAGCCCAAGTTTCTCATCATGATTTGCCTCTTTTGAAAAGCCTGTATCCTTAACCAGCTAGATGACACAAAAGGAATAATTCAGGGTAAATCACAGTTAGAAGCCAGGAAATTTCTATTGCTGCTGTTAGTAAATTCTCTTCCGCATATATACTCTGTAGCAGTGAACAGGGAGATTAGTATGTGTTCAGTGCTTTCTATATACTTGCCACTTAAATATCTTTCAGTGGATTATTTCACTTAAAATTCAGTGCAAGCCCATGAAACAGATGTTATTACCATCCTCTGTTTACATGTGGAGAAACAAAGCACAGATTAGGTGAGAACCTCAGCTTAGGTCACCCAGCTCGTGAGAACCAAAGCTAGCATCTGAACCAGAAAGCATGGGGTGCCGAACTCGTGTTAGCTGCCACTTCATAACTAGGCACTTACTCTGGGCCAATAACGGTGTTGCGTATCTAATGTTAACCTCAGACAAGATATCCAGGCTCAGCTCACAGGATTTATTGGGCTTGCCAGGAAGCACAAGAGACTGAGGCAGAACTATGAAGAGAATTCATTACTGTGTCACTAAAATACCAGTCTGGTCCCAGACGTATCCTTTCTGGATTATACATAACTATCAGCCGTTAGTACGGCGAGCCCCTAGAGCACTTTTATACAAAGCGGGTGCTAAGCACAAGTGATGTAGCTATTTTAAAGCTTTTTATATTGCCAGATGTTTTAACATAGAATCAGTGGCCAGTTCACGGCAGGGAAAATTTCTAGTATCACAGGCTATATAGCTAATGGGGTCAGCAAGAGGATACACAGTCGACCCCTTTGGTACCCTAAATTGAAGTTATTAAGAAATGTTGGGGAGATCATCAGTATTTATTAGTCGTCAGAGCCAAATTTCATGACCTAGATTTGATCCAGGGTTGCTTTGGAAACAGACATTTGACTTGTTCTTTCCAGCACACTCCTCTGCTTAGGCTGCACACACCCGAAGCATTTAGACCTGTCCTCAGAAGTGCTGGTGACACCTTTATCATGGAAACAATTATCTGGCCACTGGATGCCACTGTTGCTCAACCAGAAGTCAGAAAACCAAGAAGTCCTGTGGCAATACAATATTGGCGAATTAAAGAGCATTACTGTTATTATTGGCTGTGCTTTCAAACTATTTCTGTTGACGAATACATTCCGTCTACAGGAGTTGTGATTTAATTGCTAAGAGCAAGCGAAGTTGAGAGAAGATGCAAATGCTTAGCAACTAATTTTTGATATACGTTACTTTCAAATACACTGTTAGAAAAATAGCGTCCCACCCCTCCTGCTTAGCATACTGTAGCCGACAGCCTCCATTACTTACCAGCTAATGCTGCAGAGGAAGACCAAACAAGGTGTCATGGCCTTAGGCTATCAGAAGGGCCTCTTCATCTTAACAAAGGCCCTGGGGTGAAAATACTTTGCATGAACAGGCTCAGGCTCATATATTCAGATACACTGACATCATTGCAGACAGGGAGCCTAAAGCAGCTTTTCTGCACATCCTACAGACAGAAACATTTAAAATAACCTTATTGTATACCTTTTAAAAGCAATAGGAGTTGTGTACTTTAAAAAAGAACAGGTAAGATTTGGGAGAAAAACTCTGAAGTAACACATATCTACGAGGTCAGTGTAGAAAGAACCCTAATTGCTTTGTCTGATAAGATTTACATAGTAAACACTTCTGATTAATGTACAGTGAAGGCCGTGGACAAAGGAACCTGCTTTGGTAGCTTTATGTCATTGTGGGATGTGGGCCTTCCAATTTTGAAGGTATACTAGCTAGCACAATTAGTTATTCTGTACAGAGAGGTAGATAGAACCTTGGTCCTTGTTTAAATATTTGAAACTATTATTTTTATCTTACCAGCTAGTTAATTTTATTTATATGGCTACAAACCAAAACCGCCAATTTCACAATATTCGCAAACATCCACCTCTCAACCATATTTGGAAAACAGAAGATTATTATTCAAATGACCCCTTTCACATCATAAATGTGAATGTATAATACAATTTGCATACATGCATAAGTGGGGTCAGTACCTAAACATCCTTTTTTTCTTAGTGTTTAAAAATAAATCACCCTTATAGCCTTGTAGTTAGCATTTTGCTGTCATTGAGATTTTCTGGCCTCATAGAGTGTAGTGAATACTACATTAAAATATATTTAATTTGAACTCATGTTAAATGAAAATTTATATTTTTGTCTTCTACTTCATTTTTTTTTTAAAAAAAAGACCTAATTAATTTCTCTCTATAACATAAACATGTCAGGGGGGAGTGTACGAAAATTAAAAGGGAGAAGTTATATGCCTGAAGTAATATTTGCATTGGAATGTAAAAAGTTTGTCCTAATAAACTGAAAAAAGAAGAGAGTAGAATATTAATCATTTTAGGTGGTAAAGTAGAAATATCTAACAGCATATTTGGGTGAAATTATATGTGTACATAAATATATGCTTTCATAGGTTAGTAACACACATATATTGATTTCACAACAAATTAAAGTTATACTGCACTGTAATGTGAAGACATATTTAGAATTACCTTTTGGATCTAAAGAGTATTATCACTGATTCATACTCTTTTAAACGTTGTTTTGTGGCATTTATGTTGCAGAAAACCTGCTGACGTTACTGAGAAGGATTTTCTGCAAAAATACTGCAGAGACAGAGGACATCTCGGGCTGTCGTTCTCAGCCTATTGCATAGCATGTGCTCCAGCGTGGCCGTGAGTTCCGGAATGGATTGATAAGTAAATGCGGGGTGACAAGTGGTCATTTCATTTGTCTAAAAGTATTTATTTAGCAAAGTCACATTAAGCTGGATGAAGCGGACTGCTTGTGCTTTCCCATCCTAATAGACAACAATAAATGATCACAATTGTTTTATTTTCTTCCACTATTTGATTAGACAAAGAACATTTTTCATTCTCTATCAATGTTAGCCAAAATAACTGCATAGAAAGCACATGGAGGCAGCAAGCATGTCTTATCTAAAATAAACATTAGTACTTTATGCTGCGATAATACCTGTTAATGGAATGTTCTTTAAAATATAGATTAAAAAGCACACACTTCTGAATGGTGGTTTATATGGCTTAAGGAACTATTACGTAGAGATATGCAAGGGAAGAAATCTTTATTCAACAATTTACAGAGCGCACTGACAAATGTTTATAATTTATTTTTATTATTTTTTGCATGTGTATGTGTGTGAGATATGCATGCAGGTATGTTTTCATGTTCCGGTGTGTGAGGCTGTACATGTCTACGTGGGTGCACTGTATGTGTGCATGTGTGTGGAGAGGTCAGAGGTTAACTCTGGGAATCTTCCTTGTTTCCTTTTCTCCTTATACGCTTAAACTCAGACCCCCTTCCTTCAGCCAGTCTAGCGAGGCAGGTTGCCATGGGTACCCAACACTTACTGGTGCAGAGGGTCTAAACCCTGGTTTCCACACTGAGCCATTTCTCTAGCCCTAAGTGGTTTTATTTTTAATGTAAGTTATCTGGATCGTGAAATGTAAGAAATGATCAGTATATTACATATATATTAAATACTACTAATATTAAATATTATTAAATAATATAACAAACATTTCACTAAACAAGTATTCAGCACCATTTAAATATAACCATGTTCTTAGCATAGACACATTAATAAAGTGTTTTAAAGTAGACTGTCTAGTTAAAAACAGTGGCTTAAAATTTATTTAACTAAGTCGTCCCAATTATAAGTAGGTAGAATAAAAATATTTCCCTTATTTAATACAGCTTTATTATTTTTTTAAAAAAAATTATTTTTTACAAGTGTAAATGTCTTCACAACAGTCTTAAAATTCAGTCCCACTTTACCTTTGTTTCTCTTAATAAAATTAAATAATGTGGTGCCATTTTTTTCACAGAGTTTAGTAGTATGAGCTACTGGGATATTTTGTGCCATTATGACTTATTTTATTGATACATTATGACTTACTTTATTGATACACTAGCTGTTGCTAAATGTTTATTTTATCTGTACTTATACAAATGGTATATCATTGTACATATTTGGGTGATTAATATTTTTATATACATGTATAGTAAATAATGATCATGATAACAGCGTATTTACTACCTCAAACACATCACTTATTTGCATTGAGAATACTGTTTTGAACAATGGCTGAATTAAGTTACGTTCCTATCAGAGGAATGTAAGGCTGTGCCTTTCTCCACAGCCTTGCTATCATTTATTTTTGCCCTTTAATGTATTGGACTTACTTTGTTTTATTTATTTTTCTCTTTATGTTTTCTTCCTAAATGAAAGCTACTAGTGTAACTGTATTAAAGTTGTTACCCACTGTCATTTTGATACATAGTTATGTCATGATTAGTGTTATTAAGTACCTTTACACACATATTCAGCCATTTTAGTTTCTTGAGAAGTCTTTATTAAGATCATTTAATCATTTAAATCAGATTACCATTATTACTAGTGTTAATATCACTAGTGGATATACAATTGACTGCCTCCTATTTTGTGTATTTTAATTCCTTGTCATATAGGGATTTTACAAACATCTCCCATAGGTACTCCTCACCCTGCTGGATCTTTCTTTGACTGTGCAGGAATATTTTAGTTTGGGATAAATCCACTTGTCCGTTTATGCTTGGCCCACATTGGTGTCCTGAAATATTCTTCCGATGGTTTCTTCTAGAGGTTTCATGTCTCCATTTATGATTTTTGACTTCTTTTGAGTTGATTGCTGTAGGTCTCCTTTCATGTTTTTGTATATGTGTATTCAGTTTTCTTGAACAAGTCTTTGAAAAGACATTGTTTTCTTAATGTATGTTTTTATTTTTGTGTACGTGCCAGAATTGGCAGACAAAGATGACTATGGATCAAAATATATTCATAACTATAACGTCTAAACTATATTCTAAGATACCAAAGATAACCTAGTTTATCTCTTTTATGACAGATCAACAGCGAAAGCATTTGTCAATCTATCAATAAATGTTAATAACCTCTTTCTGAAGAGAACACATAAACACCACCATGTCTCCTTTTCTGAATGCTTACTTCTATGTCACCAAATGTGGTCAATGTATGCTTTGCCCTTTATTTTTTTCACATGTTAAACTACCCCGTGAGTCTCAATAGTCACCATGGCTCCTCTTATGGGCCCATCCCAGTGGCAAATAGAGTAGTAAACACTGGGAAAAGGAATGTTATATGAGATGCAAAGCCCAAGAATATAGGAAATTGTGTCTCATTTGCGGCTAGGAAAAAGGAAAGACTCTGTGAGGTATCTTGGGCCTCACGATGTTTCAGGAGACAGGAAGATTGAGTAGGAGGGGGTGGAAAGAGGCTTGAAGAACTGCAGCATAGGAGAGGAGGCAGGGTTAGACTGGGAGGTAGCTGAACAGGCAAAGGAAGGGAAAGGATTTGTAACATTCAAAGAAGAGGACCCAAATTTATGAGCCATTCTGAACTCTTAGAACCTTTTCGCTGAATCTTTAAAGGGTTTATCCAACCATATAGAAAAGAGATGGATACGTGGTTTCCAAATGATTATTTCGGCTGCCTATTTAGTGGGAGTTCAAGAAAAAATTCCAAGAGTTCTCTGTGACTGTACATAGAATAACATCCATTTGGGGTGCATGACAAATATGATTTTTCTTTTGAGAACTGTGTGTATTAACTGTAACATTATTAAACTCTTTATGGAGTAAAAAAATATACAGAAATACAGAGAGAACAGGAATGTAAGAAAATGATATCCTCAATAAATACCCACAAGAGTTGACTTACTCTCAAACATTTAGATATGAAAAGGGACAAGCGTTCCTCCCTTTTTCGTTTTTCAGTCAGTAACTGCAATTGATTGTTGACCTTGTCTTTCTGGCGAATACACAGAACATAAGAACATCATTTAAGAAAATATTATAGAGCCGATCCACAAGAGAAGTTTCGACTAGGAAATTCATTTTTGCCTAACATTTTGTAAAAAGCTGTTTTGTCTATACAGCTGGAATTGCTTTGCAGTCTTTAATACAAACTATAAATGTCTTTTAAAATTTGGACAGATGCTGATGAACAGACATAAAAGCAATGGAGATTCGATTTAGCTATGTTCGGTCACTCCTCCCTAGCGCTTATAAAAAAAATTAAGGATTGATGATTCACATAGAAGGAAAATAATACTAACCCAAAGCAAAATATTCTTGGGGAGATCCTTTTTGGATACTAACAAGCGTAGCAGAAACATTTCTTTAGTTAATATTTGCTCATATATCTTTTAAAACATTTGAATTTTAGTAGTTTTTGTTTTGTTATTGAAACAGAATATCTGTTAGCTCAGCATTCTGTGAACTCAGCTGAACAGTAAAGGTGTTATTCTACATGCTAAGTTAACCAACCAAATACAACCATCCAATGTGGTGTCTGTTTTCTGCTTTATTGTTGCAATACTGACTATGACATACTTTTCACTATTTCTCCTTTTTCATATGAACAGTAAGATACAAAATAGTTGTACTCCTATTTATGTGTTTCCAGAAGCTTCATGTTTGTTCCCCCAAATTCACATATAGAAATGTTGAAGTCTTTCCTCCATGAGAAAGCTGTAAGAGGTAATGAGGTCATCACAGGAGAGCACCCAAGGATGGGATCACTTCCTTTGTAAGAGACAGATGACCCCCTCCTCTCTTCCCTGTGAGGAGCCATAAAGGAATTCTATCTGTATGCCAGAAGAGGGTTCTCATCAGGACCAACTCAGAAACTTGATCTTTGACTTCTGGGTTTCATAAATGAGAAATAAGTGTTAGCGAAACCACCCAGTCCATGGCATTGGTCAAAACAGCTCAAGATTAAAAACAACAATGGAAGGTGTGTCTGTGCTGGTGGCCTAGATGTAGAGGCCTGCAAGTGTTGAGTGAGGGAAATGATGTAGGAATGCCAGAAGGATTTTGGGCATATGGATATTTTAACTTTTTCTTAGAAAGTGGATGATAAATCATGGAAATATAATATCTTAGATTTGGGATATCACCACCCATTTATTAAATGTAAGGCAATGGACACAAGTTAGTGAAATGAATTACTTGAGACCACAAAATAACTTAAAAAGATGATGATGGACAGAAGCTAAAATTAAAATCCAAACCTTATGTTTCAATATTCAGGAGAAGACAATTGATTTATATTATAGTCTCAACTTTCTTACTTAACTCCAATTTGTATTTATGGCCAATGGGATAAAGCTATTTAATCCAGTACATTTTAGCTGATCTTGCAGTAGGTTGTGTAAACAAGCTGCATATGAATGAATGATGAGGTTATACGATACTGTCCAAGATGATACTAGGCAATTTTTATTGCAGTGACAAAATGCGTTAGCAGATCAACTTAAAAGGAACCATGCATGCTGGGTCATGGTTTTAGATGCATTTGCTTTTATCATGTGAACTTCAAGGCAGGGAGCACATAGTAAAATAAAGCTGCTCACCTAAGGTCTGCCAGGAAGCAAAAGCAGAAAAGACTCAAGGGCCTTTGAAGGCCCAACCCATCTCCCCTCACTTGCCCAGCGACATACTTCTTTCAACAAGGGTCCTCCTCCTGATAAGTCAATCACTATGAATTCATCAATGGATTTCTCACATTAATGAAATTATTGTTCTTGTGATCTAGTTATCTCTCAATAGTATCACCTGCTGATGGTATGGAGGCAGGGAGGTAAGCCTGCAACATTTGGGCCTTTTGAGGTGACTTTTCATAATCAAACCATTATGGGATCTTAATTGTACATGCAAGTCCTGCAACTAGCAATATTGAGTCACCTATGAAAGGGTAAGGGATACGGGGGGTACGGGGAGGTATCAGAAAACAAAGGTCTGTGTAGGGAATATGGCTTTACTCAAGGGAAGTGATGAGAAGATAAGCCAGAAAACTGAAGCACAGCCCATGTGAAAACATCCTCTTTGAGGAGAATGAGGATCTGTACAACCTCATTCAAGCTGCAAAGTTCTTTTCTCATGCCCTACAGTTCTGGTTTCAGATAACAAAATGAAAACTGAACTAGCTTGATGAAAATACTACCAGGAGAGCTTGAATGCTCTCCAGACCCATCTGGACTTTTGTTCCTTTCAAATGATAGTTTCATTCTTTCTCATCGCGTGGACAGACTGAATGTGAACTTTCTCTTTCCCAGGAATGAAAATCCCAGGGAAGAGACTTGGTGGAAAGGACTATCTCCCGTGTAATCAATAGTGACTGGGGCAGTTTTGTTTGATTAATTTGTCCAACTTAGAACCACTGGAGTGTGGTAATGTGGGTGGATTTCCAGATTCAGAACATAAGAATTGAGGGGAAGGGGACTCAGTAGATCACTCAGGCTCCTTGTTTGTAGTTCGCTAGACTACAAGTTACTTAGTTTCTCTCCCCTCCCCCCATTTTAAGTCTCAGCAATACATTTCAGTCAACTGATAAGATTTTATTATAACGTCACACTGGAAAGTGGGGAAACACAGAGATCTGTTTCTGCCTCTGGCAATTCAGATAGCATGTCCTTCCCTTACCAGGTAGAAAATGTTCTCTCTGATAGTGTTCCTCCTTATGCTGACTTAGCAGACATGGGAAGCTGATGAAAGAAGACATGTAAAGCCAGGTTTCTTGGGTATTTTTTTCCATTCTTATGGCCCATTCCCTATACATCTCTGATCCTAATATTGCAATGATCTAAGCCAGGCTTTGAAAAAGGAGACTAGTCACCATTCAATATGGCATGCTTCTATAAGTTACAACTTTTGTGTCCACTTTGGAGGTTTGAAAGCTGTTGTTCAAATAGCCCCCTATGGCTCCGTCTTGATTAGTGTTTCCTTCACTCAGAACCAGAAAAATTTGGGTCAAGACAAACTAAACCGAGATTTAGATTTGAATTGTGGGTGCGTTGGCAACTTAATTGGTAGAAATAGTGTATGACCTCTATAGAGACAGGAAAACGTATGAATTGTAATTAAAAGTTTTCTTTGGCCAAGAATTATTCTGGAAAATATAGAGATCTATGGATAGGCAGCAATAGCAGTATAAGGAGTTTTTATTTTCCGGTACTGAGAATTGAACCTAAGGTATCATACATGCCATGAAACTCAGTTTGGACAAAAACAAAACAAAACAACAACAACCAAAAAAAAACCCTACCATAATGGATAAAACTAGAAAACAACTTGAAATATTTACACATCTGATCTTTTTCTCACAACCGGAGCTACATTGTAGTTATCATAATTTGTTCACTTATACAAAATAACTGTCACCAGAAACAGGAGTCTAACAAAATGTAGAAGCTTAAACTCCCTCCAGACCCCTAGAAGTAGCTTATTTTTTTGTCACTTAAATTGCTATTGTGGCGACAGATGTAAAAGTAAGCAGCTTTTATAGAAGAGGTACCCGAAGGTAATCACAAGCTGACGAAGACAAGTCAACCGGGTTGAGAACGCACTGAAGGAAAGAAAAGAAATCTGAGTGGGAAGGTGATAAAGTTGGAATAGAGGTAACTCCCGAGCCCTGTGTGTGTACCTCTGTAATCAGTGGCATTCTAGTCAAGTTCCCATCGCTTGCTCTGGGCTTCATTTTTTTTTTTTTTCCTTGCCCTAAGCTGCTTCTGGGTAAAAAAACACTCTCAGCGTGTTTGGCCCGCAGTGGGCCTGTTACATGTAGTGGGTCCAAGGAAACCTTTCAAGATTCAGCCTTCTCTTACGGCTGTTTGCAGCCGCCTGGAAATTCTTAAGGGATGGGGGTCATAGACAGAAGATGTGGGAGACCAGTAATTCCTGAGGAAGCAGGGTGATTTGGTTTTAAAGCACCCTTGATATTTTATATTTATTTATTCGCTGCTTCTAGAGAAGGGGAAAAAAAAACACGCCCACATAGCATACCCTTACCCACTGCAAGGCAGTAACCGTGACTCTCTAATGGTCCTTGCCCAGGCTTGTAGTAGTTTTAGACCTGTGACCCTGCAGATCACAGGAGCCCCTTCCAGGGCATTCCAGGCTTAGAGAAACCTAGTCTCACAGCTCTCAGTGACCTGGAAATCATATACCCTGCAAAGGGAGAGTAAGGACAAGGCCTCACACTGCCTCTGCTATGGACTAAGCCTAATGTCTTGAGTCCCATAGTTATATCTGACCTCCCAAAGTCCTTCAGACTAAACAGCACAGGCTTGAGATAGTTTGCATAATTTCAGAATCAAAGATGTAGTTTTACAAATATGGATTTTTCAGTTTGGCTCAGTGTCATCTTGGGAAGGTGGGAGAGATGGCATTATCTGGAAAAGGAAATATTGGTAGATTTCATCTTACCTGCGAGGCTACCGGTTACCTACAGTATCCATCTTAAAGTACTAAGCATGGAACGTGATGGGGTGCTGGAGAGGGACAGAGATACGTGGCCCAAAGCAAGCGTTGACTTCGTCTTTCCAGAAAAGTCCCATGTGAGGACTGACACCTAGGAGCAATCAAGAAAAAAGGTCTTTTTCTTGTGTCAAAGGATTCGTTCGGCCAGCATTCCCTCCGGGGGACTGACGACTGCACGGGCCAGCCGTCCCGGGGCGGGCCTCTGCCTGGGCAGCCACATGGGGAGCATTTCACACAGTGGACTGCACGGGGCCTTCCAGATCCCTCTTCCCCAAGCCCCTACCCTGACGCAGCTCCTTCTGCCTGACAGGTGTTTTCCCAACTCTAGAGGCCCAGGATTTTGGGGAGTGTCTGAGCCAATAAGATTTCTCCTTGGGGGGAGGGCGTGGCTACATGGGTCAGAGCAGGGGCGGGGCTTGCGGAGCCGAGGAGAGCCTAGCTGGTTGCTTGGAGGGTTGTTTGATTCCCACCCCCTCTTTTTTCCTTTTTTTTTTTCCTTTTTTTTTCCCTTTCTCCCTGAGTCTTATTAATTTCTCTGTGGGGCTGCGGCTGGAGACCGTGGAGCGCTGGATATGACGCTCGGAGCTTTAATTACCGCAATGGCTGGACAAGTGTGAGGAAAGCTGACAGGGGGAAAAAAAAGGGGGACAAGATCGAAGAGAAGCAAAGAAGCACCCCCACCCCCCCCATCCCTCCTCCTTCTCCCTCTAGATTTGGACAGGAGGTGCAAGGAGACTGAAGAGAGAGCTGAACATAGCCCGGCTTTGGGGGAGAGGCCGGAACCCTGCCGCCTCTTTGCAATCAACTTTTTTTGGAAGCCTGGTTTTTTTTTTCCCCCCTCTTTCTTTTTATTGTTGACCAACCAGTGAGAGAGAGAGAAAGAGAGGAGAGGGGGAGCGAGCGAGCGAGAAAGTGAGGAGGGTGCGAGCGAGCGGAGGAGCACTCGGGGAAATAGCTGCACAGTCCTGCCTGGAGCACCAGCCGCACAGTCGCGCACACTCCCACCCGGGCGCACTCTCCCTCCCGCGGTCCCTCGCCGGGTCCCCGGGTCCCCGGGCCCTGGAAGCCACCGGCACCGACTCGCTCGCCAGCCCCGGGGAGCTAGCCCGTGCACCGCGCGCGCCGCGCCCGCCCCCCTCGCGCCCCCCACGCGCTCCCGGCAGAGGGGGGGGGAAAGAAAAGAAAAAAAAATCTCCTCCGCGTGCCCGCAAGGGGCTATGCCATTTGGACATGTAATTGTCAGCGCGGGATCTGAGACTTGCCAAAAATGAAGCTGGCGACGGGACTGTGGGTCTGGGGGAGCCTTCTGGTGGCCACGGGGACCGTCCAGCCCAGCGCTTCTCAGTCAGGTGGGTCGCGCGGTCTCGCGGTTTTCCCTCTCGCGCTCCAGCTGTTGAACCCGCCACCGCCTCGGGTGGGTGGCTTCCTTCTCCTTCTCGGCCCTTCTGTCACCCACTGGCTCCCAGGCTCCAGGGAACCCTAGGGACCCGGCTGGCTTCTGGCTGGGGTCGCCCCTCGCTCCAACCCAAACTTACCTTTGTGTGTGTGTGTGCGTGTGTGTGTGTATGTGTGCGCGCGCGAGCGTGTGTTTTTAATAGATGCTGCAAAGGAGTCTGCTTTTCCTGCCTCCCCCGGGATTATTTGTCGCCCCCTCTCCTCTCTCTTTAGCCCCCTTCTTTCTTTCTCGCGCGTTTTCTGGGAGCCTAAGCGGGATCGCTTCTGGTGGCGCCCGTTGTTCGGGGGCGTGGGAGACAGAAGCCGGTCCGTGGAGGTTCCCTCCTCCTCCGGCTGGGCAGGGAAAAAGAAAGAAAAAAAAGAAAGAAAGAAAAAGAAAAAAAAAACAACAACAAAACAAAACAACTCCAAACCCAGATAGAATCGCTGCTGCACCTCTTCGGGCCGCAGGGAGGTCGCTGGGCTGCGCCTGCCTGCCTGGCCTTCCTGGGGTGCAGGGCTGCAGCGGGTGGAGCGCGGGCCGGGAGCCCGGCTTGGCACCTGAGCGTGCTTGCGTGCGGCCGCCAGCCCGACTCTCCCCGTACCCTGCGGGGTCACACGGGACGCGGAGCTCGGGGGGCCCCCCGGGTAGCTGGAGCGCACCGGGCACACGCCTCGGCCAGGGGCAGGGGACTCTGGGCCTCCTCTGTTGGCATCCCGGAGCTGTCTTGCGATTGACTTTGGGGACGCTTGCTCTCCTGCCTGCACGATCTCTTTAAAAAAAAAAAAAAAAAAAAAAAAAGCCTAGTGCACTGAGCTCAGAGCCGGCCTTCCCACCCGGTGCTGGGCTTGCTCCCGGAAGAGTTCTTCCAGTAGTGCAACTTGCGGTTGGCCTGAGTCCCTCCAACTTTTGTTTACTGCCCGGCGGGGTTCCTGAGCCCACGGGTGGCGCTCATTGACTTAGCCCGAGGCGGCCGCCTTGGCGGCACCCCTAGCGCGGCCACTGTTGGCCCGAGCGCTGGAGCCCCAGGTATTTGGACAGAAAAAGGACTAATTGACCCCGAGAGGCAGCGCAGTGTCACTGGCATGCTTGGGGCTACCAGGGCCAATGACAGCAGCTGCAGCATGGTGGAGTTCAAAGTTTGTCTTTTTTTTTTTTTTTTTTTTTTTTTTTTTGACACTTGGGAGTTTCCCCCGGGATGAGAGGAGGGGACAGCAAAGGACCAAGGAGAACCGGTGTGTCTGTTGCGGCCAAGAGGGGGTGAGAAGAGGGCTTTTGGAGAGGCAGGGAGATTTCCGGAACCTTCCGGGGCTGGTGGCGGGAGCGTGGGAGTCAGCTTGAAGAGATAAAGCATTCAGGAGTGGTTACAGGGAGAGCTTTAGGTCCTCAGAGGGTGTCCTTCTGACCTCACCGAGAAAACAGCAGCTTGCTAGTTGTCCCGCTCCGCCCCCCCCTCCCCGCCTTCTCCTCCTCCTCCTCCTTGCCTAGTAAATAACAAGTTACAATCTCTGAGCCGTTCAAAATGACCTTCGAATGGCACATGTGCGCCATTTGTGCTGGCCGTTTGCACACTCCCAGGGACTCCGAAATTCTTCGTGCATACCAGTCCCCGTGCCCCAGCCACCTCTGGAATCACAGCAGCGAGGACTTGGGATTCCAGGCGGCCGCCTAGATACATCCTTTTTCTAGCTACCCACTCAGAGCCCTTCGCCTTTTCCCCTCAATGGGTTGATTATGCACATTGACCCATTCAAAAAACACTTGCGACTGTCACGCAGGCTTAGCCGAGAAGAATTTCTATCAGGCCACCCTACCAGGGGGCTGTCTGGCGTGGCCTGGGCCGCTGGGGGATCCCCGCTTCGAGTCCGCAGCAATTTGGTACTAACTGTGCAGCTCCCGGTAGGGCTATGCCGAAAAGCCCTTTTCAAAATTTAGGCAAGGAATGTAATCCAAATTAGTTCTGCAGCTGTCCCCTTCCACGTCTCAGACGACACCAGCTTGCGCCCTAGCTCTCTCTCTGTTCTGCTCTGTTCCCTGGACGAATCGTCAGACCCACAAGTGAGCCCATTTAGAAGCACGAGGATTAGCGTGCCATTGTTGTTCGCGTGTGTGACTCTGTACTTGAAATTCTGGGGGCACAAAAGAGAGCCTCACTTGTTCAAAACACAAAGTGATCTAGATGAAAGGGCCGCACAAAGAAAAGCTCTCGGGTGCATCCCTGGTATAATTACAACAAGCATACTTCGCTGATCTATTGGAAACTGTCAGTGCCCCCAGGGACTTTTTATTTTTTTTTTTTATTTTCAGGCGCCCCACCGCACCTGGCAGAGAAAGTTCAGCTGGTTTTAATGTAGTGCTATTATAAAAACAAGTAGCTGTCTGGCGAGCGTGAGGCTCTGTGGCTGTGGCTGTGCATGTGTGTGGCTGTCTATCCAAGTAAATACATACTGCGCGTCTCCTCTCTCGCGGTTAGCAGTCAGGAGCAGTTTGGAGGAGTTTGTTTTGGTCCAAATGAGAAATTAAGTGCGGATAAGTAAACTAAGCTGCCAGAGGGCGACAAGATGTTGAGTGAATTGCTTTTAGATGAAACAAATTAAGGAAACGAGGGAAGACAATCTGCTTTTCGCATTATTAGACACGCTTGGAGTTCAGGGGAGAGGGGCATATTTTTGAAATGCTAATTTCTTAAGCAGAAGGAATGCACCTTATTTACTGCTGTATGTGAACGGAATAAAACCGTACAGTGGGAGATTCTCGTCTACGATCTCTTCAAGATGTTTCTTGGGAAAACTGTCCATAAGAAAACTTGGCTTTTATTTTGCTTGAGGGAAAACAAGTCAGCTTTTGAGCCTTTTAAAATAATTCTGAGGAATTTTTGACTTATAACTAGTGATAAATTTTATCTATAAATGTTTTTAGTGCAAGGCCTTTCTATGGCAATTCCACCCGAAGGGATAATTCTAAAGTGTTTGCCTTCTTTCTGTGGTGGGACTTACCAATATCTCTTTTAAATAAAAATATACAGTAGTGTTGAAGTGGCATTCTCCTAAGCCTCCCTATGTGATGGACAAGTCCATTCTCATTCTCATGTGCAAGTTCCTTACTCCCCCATGCTTTTCATTCCGTTAAAGTACACACATCAGCAAATTTAAGGCACATTATTTTCCCCCAAACGTTAGGTGGTATTCTACATTTGAGATGAAATTATTAATAAAAGTCAAATGACAAAAATATTACATAGTTTTTTAAAAATGCATCAGTCATCTTTTCCAAGTGTATTTACAATGAGCATGCCAATGGGCACACTATCACAGCCCTTTTGTTCCTTTAATTTTGAAAACCATGCATGTGTGTACAAGAGAGCTTGAGAGAAGGACATGTTTTCCATTCCGAATACTTCTAAACAGATGACTACCTCTCACTGTAGCTGCAAATTACTTAAAAATACTATAGGTTTCTACGGCTGAGATGAAGTGGAATATCTCTGATTCTGCCACGATTCCTTGTATCTTTTCAACTCAATTGCCTTTATTTTAATCATGCACACATAGAAAGTCAAATTTCTTGAAAAATCAAGCACTTACAGCTTTGTATATACATACATTTTTTTCATTTAGTCCCTGGAAATGTGTCCTAATTAGGAAATTACATCAGAATGTTTACTAGGGCTTGCAGGGGATGGAAGATTTATGTATTTTCTATTCTAACCTGAACACAATGTTTACATTGGCTGATTTTTTAGAGTCTGCATTCACTTGGTAGAAAATCATAT
Organism: Peromyscus eremicus; assembly: GCF_949786415.1. Classification (NCBI taxonomy): domain Eukaryota; kingdom Metazoa; phylum Chordata; class Mammalia; order Rodentia; family Cricetidae; genus Peromyscus; species Peromyscus eremicus. The sequence goes on from NC_081429.1 coordinate 42,179,560, forward strand.
TTCCTCCTCAAAGTGGATTCAAATATTTAGTATTCATGAGCTTTCATCTCTTTGGTTCTTAAATAGAAGTACTATTTATCATCTGTCTCATACATTCACCCTTTCCATTACTATGGATTCCTTACATATTATTTGAGTTTAGGGACATATGAATATATATTTTCCCTCCCACCACTAAGTATATTCATTTGTATGTGTGTGTCTTTCCCTGTGACCTGCCACTCAGCCACTGCAGGACTTCTCTAAGCCAGCTTTCATTCTTTCTCTCTGATAAATCTGATATAGCTGGTTGGCTGAATAATCGTAAGCCATTCCATTGCTCAGATTTATTCCCGAAAGAAAATAAAACGGCATCGATCCTAGATCACTAGGGCATCTCGAAAGCCCAGACTCCAAGGCCAAATCTTCGCACAGAGCAGTACCTCTCTCCCTGTGCTCTCTCCCTCTTTTCTCCCATTGACCATGGGAAGGTGATGACTGCCATCCAACAAAAGCTACTGATACAAGGAATTGTGCTCTGGATATTCTCCGAAGCTTGATTACAGCCACCTTGAGATTAATGGCTATGTAAAGTGTACATTTTACACAATATACTAAATTAGCATGTCTTTAATATTGCACTGCTTTTTGTGCTATAACCAGTCAGTTATTCAGAAAATTTAGCTTGTGTTTTCAAAATAGCAATAACTTTTGGTTTTACAGTGTTCTGCTCCCGTTGGATGTCCAGAAGCGATGTGTAAGTATCCAAAACCTAAATGAAGCAAATGATCAGAAAGGATGTTCTGTTACCAGCAGATTTATTGGCATTTGATCTGCTTAATTTCAAGCTTCTGAGGGATACTTTTTTGTATATATGTTGTTAATAGTTACATTGAAATTAACTAATACATGTTCAAATCTACAATAGTCTATAAAAGTGTCAAGAACATCCTGTTATCTGACATGCTGAATGTGCTATTACAGAGTAGAAGTTGATCATAATACCAACTCCCTGCCAGACTATATCATCATAGATGGTCTGTTATATCAACATTTCACCATATTGAATTAAATTGGGTCTTTTTTTCTAATACTCATTTTATGTAATATAAATGTTGAGTAGTCAGAAATATTTTCATTATTGCTAGTAGAGTTATTTATATGAGTTTATAATGAGAAAGTATTTTGATTTTTTTCATTTATTTGTTCTGAAAAAAAAAAGATGATAGCTCAATGTTTCCTGAAACAGTAGCACTTCTACATAATTGTAAGGAGAACTTACCTGCCTATATTGCAATTAAGAGCAGCACAGACCATAACCATATGGTTTAAATCAGGATTCCTACATCCTAGGGACAGCTCTTCTAGGCTTTTCTTAATGTTTTCAGTATCTCATTCCAAGCCTTTGTGAGTGGGATTACCTGCCTGGGGGAAAATGCATGTAAGATACTGTATATTTCTCTACTGTGTAGCAGTTTTCCACAACAATGAGTTTAAAGACTTCTGTGGTGTTGAGATACATTCTAGCAACCAGTTAATTGCTTTTGTACATGAAATTCAAGCTGTACATACAATTAATACATTTGCACATGTGTTGAGAAACACAACATAAACTCACTAACAGGCTGTTTCTGTCTAGAAACCACCAGTTCAAAGAAAGGCAAAGGTTCTTGACTCTCTAACATTTGTTTGTGAAAACTCTCTCAAATAATACTTTCTGGAATCGCTCTATGGTCTTTTCAGATTTCATTGTTCAGGTATCTTTCTGAGTTGTTGGTATTTTGACATGTAGAATTAAGCAAATTTGTTTTTCTAAGCTTTAACAAGAAGCTTTAAAGTTACTTTCTGGCTTTCTTGTGTTTGATACTTAAACAAGTCCTTTCTAGATTTAAAGAGAGGGAGAAGCCTTCTCACTTTCAGTATACAATGTTAAAATATGTGGCGGTTTGGGGACTGATTCTAAAGAGTTTTTTGAACACGAAGTAATCGTCTCGTAGTTATTTTTGAATAAATGATCGCTTATAGGCCCATCATTTTGCACAACTCCAGGGGGCAGCAGTCACACAGAATTTAATAAGAACAGCAACGCCTGCCCTGTGGGTAGCACATCAGCAGCTCTGGTGTTGAGTAATGCTAAAGAATAAATCATTGAAATAAATGTAAGAGTTGAGGGCTCCAGCATAAGCCTTTGAGAGAGCATGGGTCAGACTTCCGGCCTATTTGCATACCACTGTTAGCGCTAAATAAGACACATCAACTATTAACAGCTTGAATATTTTTAATGATTTCATTGGAAAATGGATGTTTCAACCTACAGGGAGCAGGAGTCAATTGTTTTACAATTATTTTTGTAAGCCAATCTCCTGTTGTTGGGTAAGTTCATGTGTGTAGACCAAGTATCCAAAGCAGGTTTTTACAGCTGGGTTTTGTGAAAGCTGCAGAAAGGAGCCAACTTCTTGGAACTTACTTTGAAGGTCTCTGGTGTTTCCACCTTTTCCTCTCTGCTGTTCTCTGTTCTCTCTCTGCTGTTTTCAGAGAAATCTAATGCTCTTTAGAAGGTCCCGATCTAGTCTTGTCTTCTCAGTTTTGTGAAGAATTTAGAAGCAGAGGGAAACAGGGTGTTGTTGCCTGTATTATTTTCTATAAAGTACATAAACATGTTTGAAAAGTCATAGACAATGGAAAGAATAAATAAAAGGTTTTGTCAAAGAGAACAGCGGAAATTGTGACGAAGCAGATCAGCTGTGTAGTTCTCTCCAAGGCGAAGGCTGTGTGATCATCACTACCATTGTTGTATCTAGGTCACCATATTGGATTGCATATATAATTTGTGCAATATCATGAGATGATTAAAAAATAAAGCACATTGTCAGGAAAACTGTCCGAGGATCTATATCTGATTCTCTATGCCTGCTCTAGACCCTGTAATCCATATAGGAGCAGCTACATAAAGATTTGTATAGAACAGTACTTTAAAGCATCTCTTTTGGAAGCCTTCTGTTTATCTCATCCATAATTATGTATTTACTTAAACAAAATGGACTATAAAAAATACCTGGTGAGTTCTTCCTCACCACTACTTTAATGGAGGTCCCTAACCAATGAATCCAAGAGAGTCTATGAGAGTCATCCAGGCCGATCCTGAATCCAAGGCTCTTATTTCCAAGGCAACTGTGTTCTCGCATGTCAGTTTTTCTTTGAACTACATAAGAAGAGTTTTCAATATTGAGACTTTGTGGGTTTGTTTCATTGGCACCGTTGCGACTCTCTAACTGGCTTTTCTGCAAGACGCTGCCCCTAGGCTTCGTGACTTGCAATGCTGTTGATCTTCCTTACCTTGTCTTGTTATGGATGAGCTCCTTGAAGTGTCTGTGTGTTCTTGGACATGATCCACATTCTTTTGAGTCCCAGTGACAGGAAAAAAAAAGATTTGAAACTTGTTTTGGCAGGAAGAGTCACTTCCTGTTAGGAACTGGAAATGAAAATGGACCCCCTCCCCCATCCATAAAAGATTAACACAGACACCATGAAACTTCCTGTGCAACATCATTAAATGTCTCTCATGAGGATATCTCGGGATCATTACTCTTAATCATGTTATTTCCAATATTGTAAGGGTTACTGAAGCAAGCTACACACCATTAAGAATATACAAGACCCGGTTTCTCAATTCTGGGAGTTAAATGAACAGAGATCAAGCTTGTCTACTTACATGCATCTAAACATACATGCACACATCTCATCGCCACTTTTGAAACACAATTTAAAGGTGTTTAAAGAAAAGAAAATAACCACTTGTTCTTTTCTCCCAAACATCAGATATGTCAACAATCAATTTTACCACTTGATCTTTACTAATCTTTTGAGTTTTAATATGTCTATTTCATATGCTTCTGTATTAATGAATAGCCATGGTAAGCCCTGAGGACAAATGGCAATCACAAGTCAGCCTTCAGGATATCTGTCTTCTGGTCTTCTTTCCCCTAGGGTGCCTCATAGATGATTAGGACTGAAAACATTGTCCATGGCTTCTTCAAGTCCATGACACCACTATCTTGAATAACTACCAGCATGCATAGCTCCCTATTTCAAGATCAGCCCCATCACTGACAGGGGGAACCTAATAGAGGTCTCAGATGGTAGTAAGTACTCTGGTCTAGGCAACTCCTGTTCCTAAGATCTTTCTTTGTCATTATTTGCTCTTACTCCCTGTAGGCCTGCAGAATATTCGATTATTAGTTTTATTAATTTCTTTCTGTGGGGACCTAACAGAATTAAAAAAAACAGATTATTTATTTCAGATACATATAAATACTTTCCTTTTAGGAAGTTCTTTGGCAAGCCATTTTGTCTCCACAGTAATACCAATTAAACCAGTTTGTTTTTAATAAAAATTGACTGCATGGTTTATTAAAAATCTATCCCTAAATTGTTTTTAAATAAAAATCTTAGACAAGTCAAGGAAATGGTATCACAAGGTCTCCTTGCCTCTAAGAACTTCTTCCTACCACTGCCAGATTACGATTCTAATACAACACATCAGTAATCCTAGTTTTTAGTGAGAACTAATGAAATTTAGACCAACACCTGTGGAGCCTCCACAGGACTGGACTAGGCCCTTTGCATAAGTGAGACAGCTGTACAGCTTGATCTGCTTAAGGGACCCTCTGGCAGTAGGATCGGGATCCATCCCTGGTGCATGAGCTGGCTCTTTGGAGCCCACTATGGTGGGACACCTTGCAAAGCCTTGAGGCAGGGGAGGGGCTTGGACCTGCCTCTACTGAATGTACCAGGCTCTGTTGACTACCCATGGGAGGCCTTAACTTCTTGTAGGAGGGAATAGGGGGTGGATTGCGGGGGAGGCTGGAGGGGCCTGAGGAGGAAAGAAAGGGATCTGTGATTGGTATGTAGAATGAATAAAAAATTTCTTATTTAAAAAAAGAAAAAAAAATCATAGTTTTAATTCTGAAATACCCTGTGAGTCCCATTGTGAAGTTCAAAATCTGCTTAAATTGTCTTCAATTTTATGCCTTAGAGTTTCTTAAGATGTATTCTGCCTAAAAGCCGGTCTACCCACTAAGCTTTCCAAGGTCATGCCTAATTATTGTCTTGACTTCTGCTGACTGCTTCCCTTGTAATTCCTGACTTACCCGATGCCCTTATAAGAAAGATTTTGCATATTGTAAGTTCATTTTGAATCACATCTGGTCATTATTTCTCCCTTAAATTGACTACAGCAGCCTATGAACCTTTTCAACATCACCTTGTTCGTTGATCATACAGTTTTCACCTTTGAATGCAAGTTGATAGCTTCCGACTAATATGAGCCAAAGACGTAGTAAGCACTTAAAAATATTTTTTAAACTAAAGAATAATAAACACTTGCTGGAATAATCTTAAGCTCATTCATACATGGTTCTTATTCGTAATTAAATCATTTTGTGCACAATGTAAGCTGTTCTGAAACATAAATACAGAATTGTTAATAATAGATATTAGTGGTGTTTACCCAGGGCGTTTCTTTGGTAGCTTTCTTGTGCCTCTGAGGCTATTTCTTCAAAGAGAGCCTTTTTAAGATTGTATCATTTGAAACTCTTGCCCGTTTTTAGAGCTTGCTCATAAAATGATACCAAGTATTTCTGTTCATTTTATTTTTGGCAAGTTGAAAAAAAAAATGTGAATATCATCCTTAAACACGTGCAACTGTTTTTTAACCCACTATTTTTAGGTTAAATGGTAATTATAGTGCTGCTTCTTTTTTAGCACTCACTTAAACTTTTTAATCTGTTTAAGTACTAGGGATTGAACAACCACCAGCAATGTCCCCTCTGCAGGTTGGGACCATATTGAAAATTAGAGAGCCTGGTGGTTCAGAGCATGAATCGCTCTTACACAGGAGCGAAGTTGGATGCCTCGTATGCCTATCAGGTGGCTAACAACAACCTGTAACTCCAACTCCATGGGCCCCATGTCTCTGGCCTCTGTGGGTACCTTCTGACCCACACATATGTGGCATACACTCACACAGATACACGCATACACACATGAGCAAAAGTAAATCACATCCTACAAAAAAAAGATACCCAAGGAGCAGATATAAGATGTTTAAGACACCAGACTTTTCCTAATAAAGGACAGCTGACAGCAAGCAATAAAACACACTATTAAAATATGTCATCAAGAGATTTTGCAAATTTGGGGGAGGAATATTTGCTTTCAGGGAAATTCTAATAAGAATCTCATGAAAAAATGAATTACAGACAGAATGTAACATTTTTCTATTTCTAGATAGATGTGATAATATAACTTTGTAATAGCTAAGATTTCTCGGGTTCCTGAAATAGACAGCTAGACATATGCTTACCATTTTGAAGCACTCTGTAAAGAAAGCACTAGCAATGCAACCGAATGGGGAGATGATGGGGGTCCTCTTGGCTGCTCTTTTAGATGACCGATTTGTATCCCGAGAACGAGTGATGTGTTTGTAGTGTCTATAGTCTCAAACCCTACAGGGGCAAGTGTACATCTAAACGTTTTTCCCTGTCAGGCTACCTCATTTTAGGGAACTGCCAACCTTTCTAGGCCACTAGGGTGCACCAAACTGTACTTAAACCTATAATTGCCTGAAAGAGTTAATGTCACTTTTCAAACTAACTGTAGAGTGAGGCCTTTACTACTGAGACATTATTTGTGAGAAATGGGCATGGAGACGACAGCACAATGTCAGAGGTTATTTGAAAACTTTCTTCATCCCCTTTCTTTCAAAGAGATTCCATGAGAAGGGGACTGGAGGGAAGGCTCTGGAGTTAACAGCACTTGCTGAGGACTGGGGTGCTTCAGGACCAAGCATTCCCTTTGGCAGCTCTCTACTTCAGAGGATCTGATGCCCTCTTGTGGCTCCGTGGGCACCTGACCCTGTGTAGTGAACCATATATACTCATGCAGGCTCACACACATACACATACATAAACAATTAACATTTAAAGAAAGTATCCACGATAAGAAAGTTTGGGTCGGAGACTGCTGTTCCTACCTGCAGGTGAGAAAACAGAAGTAAAAGAAGTCTTGGGGAGGAGCGAGCCTGTGTGTTTAGCATTGTGTGTTCCAAAGCCAAGAGGCTTCCCCTCTGTTTCTTAGGGCCCTGCAGGCCTTCTTCACAGTGGCAAAAGGGGTGATGCCCCACAAAGGCATGGCTCCTCTACTTATCTGCCCTCTGTGCAAGGAAGATGTCCTGGGTCCCTTTTTCTTCAGGTCAGCAGCTCTTTCTACTTCCCCTATAACTACGTGAAGATACTTGTCTAATAAAAATCTGCTGGTTAAGGAGACTTGGTGCAGGTCACTAGGAATGTTGCAGACTATAGTCTCCTCATTTTGTTTCACGGTTGATCTTTTGTTTTGTTTCTGCACAACCTACGTTCAGACAAGCTTCCCACATGCTTTATCTTCTTTGGAAAACAAAACAAAATCGACCCGAAGCAGGAGCATAGGAATATATTGGAGCCAGACTTTGCATGCTTTCCTTAAAAATGAATGAATGAATGAATGAATGAATGAATGAATAAATAAATAAATAAACTTGAACGAGACACAGGACCTTGGGACACATCAGTGTAGGGAAGCACAAAAGTTCAACTCTCATGGTAAATAAGAATCATGGCAAACCTGCTTGTGAGTAAACATTGTACATTTTAGGACATTTTAAAAAATGGGTCATGTAAGATTTCTCATGTGTTAATTCTGTAGTTTATAATGTAGTTTAATGGAACCATGGCACTGCCAGTTCTATTATGTGACAGCTATATTATTAAGGTCCTATTCCTTAAAATGTAACGCGCTGGAGTTTTAATCACATTATTTAGCATGGATAAAATTCTATCTTTGACTTTTACCCTCTGGATAAGTTAAATGTGACACTTTTAGTCACAATTGCCATTATTATTAGGAGTGGCTGAAACAATGCTTCTAAATTAAAATTAGTAGTCAGAGGCCACAGACCTTTGGTGATAATTTTAACTAATGTATCAGTACATTTGAGAAACAATAAAAGGATTAGTGTTAAAGTCATACACTTAGTATGTAAAAGACATCAGCTAAATAGTTAATATTTCCCAGTTGTTAACTTCAAATTTAGCAGCCCACTGTCCCTGGAGATGTATGAAAAACCTCTAAAGATGTGCCTGGAATTAATGGGAACTGAAGTGATTAGTATTCAGATATAATTCTTTACTGGCCTTTTTCTTTTCTTTCTTTTAAGTGCAGGATGAAAATTGAGAGTATATATAAAAAGAGACTTTGAGATAAATCGAAATAGACAAAACATTTCACACAAGTGTTGGTGAAAGAGGCATTCATTATTTTTGCTGAGCTTACTCCATTGCTTGTGGCCAGAATTAGCACGCTGTGAGCCAGAGAAAGAGATAAGACCAACAGAATGGCATGCATCTAATTTTGTTTAGCAAATTTAGATCTGATACATGCTCCTTTACTCCTACAGACTGGCTCCGTCATTCCTTGAAAGGTGCAGATTAAGCCTGTCTCCTCTAGTTCAACAGCTTTTGCTCAATATTTATAGGCTACATAAAAATAATTCTCTAAGTACTATATTTCTCACTGGCAAGATGAATACTGTCAAAGTAGATTTGTTAATGGGGAAAAAGAAAAAAAATTAAAACAAAGACATTTCAATGGCTCCAAGTCTGCCAATAATAAAAATATGTAGAAATCTCTGCGATATCTTTGTTTCAAAGCCACATATGAGACTTCATGTGTAGTGAAGGGTTCTTTTCTGCTTGTAAGACAGAAATCCCATTATTTTGTGATCATGTTGTGATTTTAGTCTGCTAGATGGTTCAGACTCATTCTCAAACTAGTGACTTACTGCCACACAAACCAACAGAACATAGCAATCCTGCAAGCCTCTGGTATTATCACAATGGATACACTTTGGTGAGATTTCTAAATGAAGTAAAATTACACTAGAAAATTCTCACAAAGCCTGTGACACTTGAAGGAAATATGATTCTGGAAAACAACAGGAAAAGATAATATGTACATTTGGAATATTTGAAGGCCTATTCCCAAAAGAACACTAAATTAAAAGGCATCAGAAACATGTAATGTTTGTTGTGTACCTGCTAGACCTTGGACATGGCTGGAGACTATATTCTCTATAATCAAGTTCACAATAGAAAATAATTCTCATATTCATGAATTGTTCATCTCATCATATTGCTAGTGGTTATTTCAAGGTTAATTTTTTTTTCAAAACCGCTTCGCTCTTGATTACGGTCTGTAGTAATTGTGTATGTGCTGATAGAGCACAGGAAAGCTTAAACTTGAAGACAGTTTTGACTTCATCCTGTGTCAAGATCAAATGATTATCCATGCTTCTTACTGAGATATATGAAGAAATGATTTTGTTGTTTACTTCTTAGTTCTAGGAATTAGGAGAACTTTGTTTGGCATTTAAAAAAATTCTATAAACTCTCACATAGGATTTGATGAACAAAATGTATCACATTACCTGCACATGTATTTCTTAAGATTTTATTGTCTACTAAAGTAGCAAAAAGTACATTCTTACTTGACAGAATTTTTTAGTTTCTTTCTCAGGAATACTTTCCTCAGATTTACCCAGTTCAACAGCTAAAGAGTTAACATCTGACACATTAATCTGCTTCCATATTTCGTTGGCATGTGCTTGATTCTCCTGTTATTAGTTGTTAAATATCCTTAATATCATCCCTGGATATAATAACATTTACCCCGTAAGAGGTATGTGTAAGTTGTGTGAGTCTGTGTTCACAAGTGTGTGAATACGTGTGTGTGTGTGTGTGTGTGTGTGTGTGTGTGTGTGTGTATCCATTGAGGCCCAAAGTTGACATTGGATGTCTTCCTCTACTGTTTACCACTCTATATATCACAGTGGGGTTAAACCCCGAGCTCACCAATTCAAGCTAGTTCAGCTAGCCATCTTCCCTCGGGGATCCCTTGCACTTGTGGAATCCTGGGATCACAGGCAGCCATGCTGTCTGCCAGACTTCTAGACAGGATTTGGGGATCCAAATCTTGGTTTTCGTCATGTTTGCTATGAGGCATCTTCCTCCAATAATTATTAAAATAATAGAGATATGGACAGTGTCATGTTAGGCTTGCCACAATTCAGTGTTACCCAGTTTGGGGGACGCATGTGTCTGAGTTAGATGGCTGTTTTAATGACTGGAATGTAAAAAGCAAGTGACCTAAGGAGGCTCTCTCTGGCCCACAGATTGGTTACTTGATTGAAGTAAACCTAAAGACTCTGGAAACAGATGCTGAGGATGGGTGCTGATAGATCTTTGGGGTCTAGAATTGGGCTGGTTAGCAATCACAACAGTTTGAATTTGAGAAGGGAATCATGGGTGTAATGATCATATTGCCTCCTTTTTATTAATCTGTTAATTACCTGTCACAGATGTGTGCATGCATATGGAACACCTACTCTTCATTTATGGCATATAAGAAGAAAGAAAAATATAATCAAAGCAATATATAATTAATATATGGCTGGGCAGTGGGTGGTGGTGCACACCTTTAATCCCAGCACTCGAGAGGCAAGGCAGGTAGATCTCTGTGAGTTCGAGGGCAGTCTGGTCAACAGAGTGAGTTCCAGGACAGCCAGGACTACACACAGAGAAACCCTGTCTTGAAAAACAACAACAAAAAATGTAATTATAAAATTATGAGAATTGTTAAATCATCTCTGTTATGATATTTTTGCTAATAGGGTTAGATGTGTAATTCTTGTAAAGTAGTTTGTGTGACAGCAGAGGTCTGACACACTTTTTTTTTTGAAGAATGAATGAAGAAGTAAGGGCATGGCAAGCACAGAGGAGAGCCTGCTTAAGAAGGATACAGGATAACAGGCTGTAGTATTTGGATGGCTGTTATGCGTAAGAGGGATTAGCACTGTTCTGTGTAGCCTTGGAGAACAGAAACATTAACAGCTGCTTGAAACTCTACGGCGTCAGATTTCATCTGAACACCAACAAGGAGTTTCTTCTCAGGCTTCCCAGAGATGGAATCCCGCCCCAGGAGGTAGCGAGTTTCTTAGTGTGGGGGGTGATGAGCTATGATCCAGCCACTTCTCTGAGGGTTAGGAATGATGAGGCAGCTGAAGACCAACTGGACAGCAGTGTTGGGGGAGGGATTAGATTCCATGACTTCTGAGAGTCCTTTCTGCCTTAGCTCTCAGGATTCATCCCAAGCGCACTGTGCCCAAGTGCCCTTTCCCAGCCTCAAGCCGAGATTCCATGTCATGGCTATGGCTGTTATTCCTTTCTCCGTGCTTCTCACCATCCTACCTGTTCTGCATAGACTGGTGGGTCCCTGAAGGGTTTCAAGAGCTTGTTTTTCTCAATATCAAAATATCCTTAATTTTTTTTTTCAGAGTAAACATTCACATCTCTGATCCAATATACTATGCCAATAAAGTCTCAATTGAAAAGTATAGATGAATTGTAAAAAAAAAAGTATAATAATAAAAGCAAATATGACAGGATGTAAATGAACAGTATACTTATAAATACGTATTTTTGGTGGGGTTACAGTTAGGCCTAGTGGGGAGTGCTGAACCTTGGCCTGCAGTTGTGGGTGGACAGTGAAGTGTTGAGAAGTTACAAAAAAAACAAGAGCTTCTGCAAGAAACTGAGAGTGAAGATAGAAAGGTACAGGTACATATGTAGCACACACTTAATTATAAACATGCCGGCCCTTTCTTTGTCAAACTTGGAAGGATTTACCTCCCTGACCTTTGGCATTTCTGTTTCTTTTATTACTACTTTGGGATCTGTGCTGAAAGATACACACCAAAAAGTGTTTTGCTTTTTTTTTTTTTCTCCCTTCTGTGCCTATTCTTTTAAAATTTTCCTAGATTCTCTTGTAAGGAAACTACAATTCTCTATTACACTGCTGTCTGCCCTGGTCTTTCTGATCCACGTACTTCCTTGCTCTGGACACTTGGTTATCCCTTTGCACGTCTTGAGTGCTGTGGCCATGTTGGTACTTTGATGTATCACCTGCAGTGTGCTGAAACCTACAGGAGACGTGATGGTAACCCTCCTCCACAGAGGAGGAAAAAAAAAATCACAGACTTCATGATTGGCTGAATCCTATAGGTAGTTCCAGCAGAGGCGATATTCTATTTAAAAATATTCATTTTGTTTGCATATGTGTGTGTCTCAGTGTTTGTGTATGTGTCACATGTGTGCAGGATCTCCGGGAAGCCAGCAGAGGGCACCGATGCTCTGAAACTAGAGTTATAGGCAAGTGTGAGTCACCATGTGGGTGCTGGGAGCCAAACCAGGTCTTCTACAAGATCAGTAAGTGCTCTGCACTGAAGAGCTATCTCTCCAGCCTTCTCGAGGCAATATTCTAATGATTTCTTTGACAGTTATTGGTTGTAATCAGGCTTGGATTTTTGGTTATGTGTGTGTCTATAAAAAGAAAGGAGTGAAGATTAAAGATTTTAAAATGAATCTTCTCATTTCTTACTCCTCTTAAAGATTCATATTTTTGTCTTTGAGATTGTGTATATGCTTGTGTATCTGTGTGTGGGTAAGGGAATGTGAGGAGAGCTACCCACATACGGAGACCAGAAAGCATCATCTGCCACACCATCTCTCTGGCCCCTAAACTTAGTCTAGTTGCTACCCTTTTGTGTTAGTTTCTGGAACCCCTGATTCCTCTGTAGATGATGGACTTCTCACTCATCTACCAGGCTCTCACCCTTCTGCCTGCTGGATATCTCTACTTGGACCAACCACAGTGTCTTCCTCTGTAGCTAGACGTTTTCTTGGTCTCACCTGGCACCAAGGTTTCACAGCTATTTATAAAATTCCTGTGTCCTGCCTGGTCCTGCAACCGCTTAGAACCAAGTAAACACACAGAGGCTTGTATCAATTACAAATTGCATGGCCATAGCCTATGGCTCAAGCTACTTCCTAGCTAACTCATGTCTTAAATTAACCATTTCTATTAATTTGTAAGTTGCCACATGGCCATGGCTTACCTGTCTGCTGGCATGTTGTTCCTTCAGTGGCATCTGGCATCTGCTTTGCTTTGCCTTTCTCTTCCTATCTATTTATTTGGGTTTTCCACCTGCCTCTAAAGTGCCTTGCCATAGGCCAAATGGCTTCATTTATCAACCAATCAGAGCAACATATTTTCACAGCATACAGAAAGACATTTCCCCATCAATCCTCTCCAGCTATTCATATTCAATGCTGTTTAAATAACTTGATATAAATTTCTATAAATACAGAATTAACTCTTGGCTGAAAAATGGCCAGAAAAATCACATAGAGAATTTATTAAAGGCCTACTATGTTGGAGCTGGAGAGATGGCTCTGAAGTTAAGAGAAGTTGTTACTCTTGCTGAGGACCTGGGTTTGCTTCCCAACAACTCTTTGATGGCTCACAACCACCTCTAACTCCAGTTCCAGGGGACTGGCTCCTTCTCTGACCTCTTAAGGCACAAGGCATATATGTGGTACCTATACATACATGCAAGAAAAACACTTATAAACATAAAATAAAAATTAAAAAAAAAACTTAAAAAGACACACTATGTCAAGAAGTGTGCTAAATACTTCTTAGGTAATATTTTGCCCAGATTTTATCCACATGGGCATTACTGCTGTCATTTTGCCAATAGAGAAATAGAAACTAAGAGAGAGTAAGTTGCCAAATGGCGTACCTGTGCAGGTGGTCAGCTAGTGATGTCTAAGATCGTAATAATTCTCTTTGATGTAAGTATCAATAGTTTGCATATGAAAATAAACATCCTCTATTAACTACACTGAAAACATAGATAACTATAATAACTATTTTGGCTCCTTAATTATTTCATTTGACATCTGTAATAATTATTAATATCTAGCTATGCTTGTGAAAACACCAAACTTAGAAACAGGATCAAGTATGTTACCAACATTTGTTTGTTCCTGATACCAATACTGTTTTCACATTTAGCTTCCAGTACCTTTATAACACCTCAAACACAGTAACCATTTCAATTACCCACTTAATTCAATCATGTGAATTAAATTATTTAGAATAGAAACAAAGTCATGTGTCTTGAGAATCAGATAGTTGTTTAGAATCCCAAACATGACTGTGGGTTAAATATGTAATCTTTTTTTTCCCTCCCCAAGACAGGGTTTCACTGTCCTAGAACTTGTTTTGTAGACGAGGCTAGCCTTGAACTCACAGAGATCTGCCTGCCTCTGCCTCCCAAGTGCCGGGATGAAAGGTGTGCACCACCACTGCCCGGCATAAATATGTAATCTTTTAAAACTCCAGTTTTCTCATCTCCAAAAGAAATCTTACACTTATATCTACCATGCAGTTGCAAAGATTAAGTAAAACGATGCTGTAAAATATTATCAGGTCCATAGTGAGGACTAAACAAACGTTAATTACTGTATGTATAATTTTATGTCAGAAAGAGAAAGCCTGACCTTGTGATGTATATTTGTAATACCAGCTCTTAGGAGGCTGAAGTGGTGGGATAACAGATTTGAGACCTTTATAATTTATATAGTGATGTCATGATTCAAATTTAAACAATTTTTTCCCATTTTTCTTTATTAAGAAATTTTCTACTCACTCTACATACCACCCACAGCTCCCACCTTCTCCCTCCTCCCACCCCCCAGACCTCCCTCCCAAGCCACCCCACATCCCCACATCCCCCAAATCAAGGTCTCCCATGGGGAGTCAGCAGAGTCTGGCACACTGAGCCTAGGCAAGTCCAAGCCTCTCCCCACTGCACCAAGGCTGTGCAAGGCATCACACCACAGACACTGGATTCCCAAAAGCCTGCCCATGCACCAGGGACAGATCCTGATCCTCCTGCCTGGGTTGCTTCCCAAACAGTTCGAGCCAAACAACCGTCTTCTGTATCCAGAGGGCCTAGTCCAGTCCCATGGGGGCTTCACAGCCACCAGTCCACAGTTCATGGGCCGCCAATAGTGTGGCCGGTCATCTCTGCACATCCTCCCATCATGATCTCCACGTTCCCCACCTGCAGAATCCCACCTCTCTCTCATCGATTGGATTCCCAGAGATCAGCCTGGCACCTGGCCGTGGATCTCTCTGCATCTGTCTCCATCAGTCACTGGACAAAGGCTCTATGATGATAGTTAGGGTATTCGCTAGACCGGTCGCCAGAGTAGACCAGTCCAGGCACCCTCTGGACCACTGCCAGCAGTCCAAGGAACAATTTTTTTTTAAAGTAGTGTGAGAACATGGACTTCCCTTTCTCATAAACTGGACTTGAGTTTGTGTTTTCTGTGTTCATACACAGGAGATGTAATGGTTTGCAGAACAAATGTATACCTGGACTCACACAAACAGTGTAAGCAGACTATTTGGGGAAGGAATTTGGCTCTCTCTAAGGGGCAATATTCTCAAATCGTTTTTCTTCATATTCTGTTTTTATAGTTTTGGTATTAAAAAAAGAAGCTTGGAGAGACAGTTTTGTTCCAAAGATTTATGTTTACCCTGCAAGCCCAAATCCGCTGTCCTTTCGTCCTCGCTGTTTTTTAAAGTGCCTTCAAGAGAAAATGGTTTTTAATCAAATTCATGAGATGACTTTTTATATTATATTTTTATAGATATTTAAACTTTTAAAGATAGGACACAACTATTGTGCTTTTAGAGAAATTTCTGCATGCTAGAGAGAAATGTAAGGTTTGTATACAAATACAGAGCAGATTGTTTTATGTATTCACTAGTGAATCAATTGTGATTACTAAATATTTCCCCTATTTCATAGCTATTTAGTTATTTAGTTATTTACAGTTATTTAGGTAGTTAAAAATTAGGCTAAAAGCTGTGCATGACATACTGAAGTTTGTAGTTGACAGAGATGTGCCAGTGATATTCCTGGCTGATTTCCATTTTTCTACCCCAAGACTTACCTACTTTGAAAAAAAAATGTTACAGCTGTGAAGCAACATTACAGCTCTTCTAATGTTGACTATCGACCTCTCAATAGACAGTGAGTTATGTTTAAAAAAGCTGCTTTCCATATCTACCAAGGAAAAGAGTTAAAATTGTGATTGCCTCTTGTTTATCGCAAAAAGAGTTAAAAGTATCTAGATGACTAACAGACTGAGAGGTAGGTAGAGATTTTTTTTGTGCACAAGCTCCACCACATGTCATTATCTCCTTTAGCTGACAGGTGGTGCTCCAAAACAATGTGGGCAGTAGGGATGTGTGATTAGATTGCTATCAGTGTCTGAACAAGCCAGGAACTGAACCCTGAAATAAAGACTGGCCATGATGCGGTTGAATTATTATTTATTTTTAAATGTGAGGATATTAACAACAAAATAACTGTCATAAGCAAAGGGGCTTCTGGAAATTTAATTGTTCTTTAGCTACAGTCATTGGCTTTGGGATGAGGATTTCATGTAGCTTCAACAATAATTCTCACTGAAATTCCAATCAATAATTTGAAATATTAAACTATGATTCACATCAATTTTCTCATGGAATTTGTTATTGCTTATAACATTCATTTTAAGCATGATTGCCCAGGGATTCAGAACACAAAAAGTGTTAACTACAAAGGTCTTGAAAATACCCTTATCTTAGTAGGATGTCATGATTTATTTTACACAAAGACAGTATGAGTTGAATAGATGTGTGGGGGGGTGAATTCTACAAATGATAATAGTTGTTAATTCTGGTGACCCTTCACCAGACAGTGGGTGATGGAGGTTAGATTCACCCTGTTCTGTGAGGAGGTTGTCAAGGTGAGGGAAATGGGAGCAATTTACATTCAAGGTTTGATTTTAAAGAGGGGGCAATCAGTTGAGTTCATGAGAGAGACAGGAATGTAACAGGCTAAGGTAGGTTGCTGGAGACGAAATGACTGTTCAGAACATTCATCCTGTCTTCATCTCTCTTCCTACTGGCTTTTGTCTTAGATCCCATTGTCCTCCACCCTTGAGTGACTCTAATTGCGTCTATGAATCATGAACCAGCTCATTCTACCCTTAACAGTTTTAATATTTCACTCCCGAGTCAATATGCTATTTAATAACCTATCTAGAGTGTCTTCTACATCTTCCATATAAGTTTGAGTGTTGAAACTATTTTTGCCTTTATTAAAGTACATTAGTGCATTTTT
This sequence comes from Peromyscus eremicus, assembly GCF_949786415.1. Taxonomy (NCBI): domain Eukaryota; kingdom Metazoa; phylum Chordata; class Mammalia; order Rodentia; family Cricetidae; genus Peromyscus; species Peromyscus eremicus. The sequence goes on from NC_081429.1 coordinate 42,196,718, forward strand.
AAAATCGTGTGACCTTTGTAAAGGCTACACGTGTGTGTGAACTAATGCTCTGCTCCAGCCTTTACTATTAGCAAAGCTGCTTTATCCACCTCCTTCTGATACATCTGGGCAGGTGTGACAGGGTCCTAACCACGCCAAGCATTTCCACAGAGCAGTGACTTGATTTTGTGTACTACTCAGTGGGGACTCTGGAGTTTTCAATTGTATTTCTTATCAGGCCAGTGTTCCATGGCCTACTGAAGGAAGTGGGGGCATAGTCCTCACAGAATGGGAAACAAAGGCACGCAGCTAAACTTCCCTAATGTTACCGCAGTGGGGGGCTAATATTTAGATGTTGAAAACAACAGAGGAAGTCCTTTATAGTTTCCCTGCATGGATTTGATTTTAATTTATCATTAGTTTAATAAGGCTCCATACCGTCATGAGAAAAATACCAGTCTCAGAATTAGATTCTTTAAGTTACTAAGTCAACACACACCGAAATTGTCACATAAATTCCTCTAGAACTTGATTCTCGTGTTCTCCTTTAGTTTCCCCAAATCTACAAAAGTACGTTATCTGTGGAAATACTAGCCTGAAATGAATCCTGCTTAAATGTTACAGAGTATTGATTTAGCAAATGAATTGTTATCACTTGGCTCAGATTTTCGTGAGACCAGTTTTCAATAAGCATTTATTTACCGTCCATCGCTCTACACTATAGAGTAAGTAGCTTTTATATCATGAAGAATACCGCAGACACCCATGTATTCTTGAAAATGAAAAAGGTATTTTGCAATTTTTCTCAAAGCAGTTTGGAAATTATTTACATTGTCTAAATTGTAATGTGTTTATATTAGATAGACGTGTAACTTGTATTTGTAATGTGTTTATCTTAGATAGACTTGTAACTTGTATTTAACTCATGTGTCTTCTAATACTTTGAGCTTTAAAAATTATTGCAATTAAATAGAAATTGTTATACTTTTTTTTTAAATATAAGGACAGATTATCTGTACTCTTTACTTCAATGGAGACTGTTGAGGTCTTCTGGATTTATCTACACTTTTTGAAATAGTCTGTACTTTTCTAAGTTTTCATTTCTCCTGACTAGGACCCTTGGCCAGGAATGCTGTCGCCTATGCTTCTGAAGGCAGGGTGACAAATAACTTCAAGACCCAAATAGCAGGCTTTCCAGGGAGACAAGAGGACAGCTGTCCCTTGGGACTGCGATCCCAATTTGGAGCGCTCTCAGGACTTGTGAACGGAATCTTCTCTGTGATTATTGCCCAACATGCGACTATTCCTGTCCTAAGACCTCAAATCAACACCCTCTGCTGTTCTGTAGGAGAGTGACATGGACTGGGGACTGAACAGGTACACAGGACTCCAGGGTGGTGTTCTCTTTGCCCCTTCTCGTCCTCTGTCCACATTTGAACTGAACAAGTGCTTTCTAACGCCTTGAGACCCCTTTTCCAAACCACATGTCAATCACAGAACATAAGTGGATTGCCAAAGCTGTCTTTTAAAACACATTAGAATCGCACCTAGCAGAGACTTCTAGTAAATTATAAATAGTTTATTTTTAAACTGATATTTTGATTCTTAGTGATTTCATGCCTGGCTATGATTCTATGATCACACTTTGTTACGCTCTGCAGTTTTTTGTTTTTTTTTTTACAACTTTGTAAATGTTTTGTTAGCCAGGATGGCATTTAATATCCATCTAATAATTTTTAGGACTGATCTTTGGAAATTATGAGATTGACATATAATTTGTATTTCAGAATTCCCATCCTTTCTTTTTTTTTCCTTTTTGGTTTTTTGAGACAGGATTTCTCTGTATAGTTTTGGTGCCTGTCCTGGATCTCACTATGTATACTAGGCTGGCCTTGAACTCACAGAGATCCTCCTGGCTCCGCCTCGAGAGTGCTGGGATTAAAGGCATGTGCTACCACTGCCCGGCCTTCTTTTCTAAATATAATTGCAGGAAGGGCAATATGAAGGATGGATTAATTGTTCTAAAATTCATGCTTGAGATCTGAGGCAATGATTAGAACTACAATTTTAAAGATTATTTTTCTATACATAAACTCACTCAAAAAGTGGAAGCTAAGGTATACTTAAATTAAAAGATTGGTTCCTTATCGATGAATTTATTAATACAGTAGACTAATTCATTCTAAAACAAAGCTGATACTTCAACAGAAAGCATTAATTACACACACATATTTGATATAAATTATGCCTGAGATCAACAAAAAATACTTACATTTTTTCCAATTTACTCTACAATTGGAAGTTTTCTAGTCTGTATTTGAGTAAAGTATTTTTTTAGAGGTTGAAAAATGACCCAACTCCACTCTATAGGATTGTGTAAGGTTTTCTTTCATACAGTGTGCATCATTTTTATTTCTCATAATAACTGTTACTCAGTTTGCCAGCAGGAGGCCCCTCTAAGCAATGAGATGTCCTTGGGTTGGCAGATTTCTTTATAAGTAAATGACACTCTGTACATTCCTTTCAAGTACTCTAGTAAGTGAGAGAATATTGTATGACTTTGTAAACTCGGAATATAGCTGTGTTGTGTCAGTGGTCTGGAATAAGAGGTACTGCACAGAGAGGGGACAGCCTCCTTCAGCTTGCTCCATGCGGACATTCCTGGGTCCTGTTCCTGTGGCTGAAGAGAGAAGAGGAAAGTAGAGAGTGAAAGAAGAGAGCGGACCTTGGCTTGCAGTCACTCTCACGCTAACAAGGGGCGTTCATCCTGACGACTTTGCCTGCCTTGAGTTTCCTACACAACCCGTTGTGAATCGCCTCTTTTACTTGAAGTACTGGGATAGTAATTGATGATATGATGGAAACATTGTAAGTAGTAGTTGCAGTTTTCCTTTTTTTTTTTTCTTGAACCATCTTTTAGTTGAAAAAAATACTTTAGTGAAAATTATTTTCTGATATAACAATGTAGTGTTAACAAATACATATTTGGGATTATGAAGCCAATGTATGCTTAAACTTCTAATTCATGCCAAGTTAGTTTCATCTAATAAATACCATTGTCTAGTCTCCGTAAGAAATGCTGTTACTGAGAATCATTTAATATCAAGAGGAAAAATAGGCCCTAAGTTGTAAGGGAAAAAAACTTAAAGCTAAAGCTTATAAATTATTTCTCAATGAAAATTTAAATAGGTTTGTTAGTTACAAACTTCAACTGTGATACAAAACATAAAAATTTCAACAAATGTTTACAGAATATAGAAAATGTTCGCTGTGATTGTTAGTTTGAAACCAAAGCACTTTCTATGATTTTACTCGAACTGAAACTCTTGTGTCACGTAAAACATTTCAGAGGAATGCAGCCTGACGAATCTGTTTATGCATGCTGCCTAGGCACTCATTTGCCAGTATCAACAGGCCTGCATAGCACCGAGATCAGGGATACAAAACCCAAAGATGTTTGCCCCTAACCCCATAACTAGGTGGACTGCAGCTTCTGATAGTCAGGATGATTAGACTGAACATATTCCCTGTGCACTAAAGAACATTGCAGTTCTGTGGTCTTGAACACCCTAATTACCTTCTCCATGCTTCATATCCTTACATTTAAAATGGAGGAAGTGCTTCTGTTGCCCAGAACTGTTTGGAAGATTATTTGGGAAAGTATTTATAAAGTATTTAGTATGTCATTTGGTTCATGGTACACACTTGTGAGCTTTTACTGGGTTTATAAATGTAAAAATAATAACTTTTAAAACTCATTTTTATTATCACATTAATTAATATAAGGAGTTTTATCATTAGTATTCAGTTTTAGAGAGTACTTAATAAACAAAGCAAAAGCATTCATCCACAGAGTGGCTACTTCTGTACCAGGAAATCCATGAGGATTATTCAAAAGAATGTAATAAGTCAGGCAGATGCAAAATTAGATACTTTCAGAGTTTTGTTGTGAATATTAGCAAAATAGGGGCACTGGAGTGATAACGAACATTTATTACAGCTTGAGTTTGAAATAATTTCCTAGAGGATGCAGTTTCTGAAATGAGCCATGATGTTGAACTAGAATTTGTTAGGTGAGGCATAATTAGAAGAATGTTTCATGCAGGAGAAACTCCACTAATGCAGTTAAAGAAATTATCATAGAAAGTACAATGGATAGTCAATTTAGTGTGATTGAAGAGAGGAGAAAGATGTGATTGAAATATAGAAAAAGACAGATCCCTAGAAACTCTGTTCCTATTTATTTGCTTATTTGTTTTAAAATATTGATCATATTTTATATGCATATTTCATATGAAGAACTTATTATCCAAAAAAATATACATTCCATATATATTATTATAATAAATGGGCCAATGTTCAATTAAGGAAGTATTAAGGACTGGAGATGTAGCTTATTGATGTAATTCTTGCCTAGCCTGAACGAGGTGGTCATTCAATCTCCAACACCATATAATAGAAAAGCTAGAATTTAACACCTCTGATATTTAACCAGAGTGACATACACAGAATAAAAGATGAAGAGCCGTTTTAAACATGCAATTTTGGAAAGAAAATAAAATACAGGCTGTGTTTGTTGAACAGTTATTGGCTTTGGTTGTAGGAAGGAAGGAGACAAGGGGAGTTTGGAAATAGAAGAAAAGTAACAAAATATATTGCATTATGCCATATGTAAATCTCTGAGCTAGATACATTTATATGAATAATCTATACATGCATGATAGTACAGACCTGTTTAAAATACCTAGTCATACACATTTGTGTACATATTCTTGCATATATAAATACTATTTGTAAATATTTATAAGTTGTTTATGAATACTATTTTAAATGTTGAGACCTTTAAAGATTTTCAAGAAGAAATCTCATACCCTGAGAATTAAAGGACCTTCATATAGAATTCTTAATATATTAAATAGGTATTTGTATCAAATGCTTTTAATGTCTAAGCCATAGTTTAGACACTTGGCTTTTTTTTAACATTGCCTTTCTTTACTTCTTCTTTACAAGATTAAAATTTAGTTCAGTTACCCCTGTCCCTGGTGAGATAATCACAATTTCTCTAAGCCAGTCATCATTACTTCATTTCCCTATGTCAATGCCTCATTCAGTCATGGAAATTGGATAACATTTTGCTCAATGAAAGGGAGGTCAAAATGTTTTCTCCTTATTGAAAAGCAATACACAGGCAAAGCAATTTCTTTTGGTTAAAACATCCTGTGTGCATGTGGTTTCTAGAACTGCGACAGCCTGTCTTTTCCTCTTAGGTTTAAAATGACATTCCCAGAAAGTAAGACTAGATTATCCATGACTTTTGAACCAATCACGGAATATCTCTACCTATAGATATTCTATATTTATTAAATGAACTCCCCAAATAAAAGGCTATGTTTATAGCCAAACTATTTTAATTGATATGAATTTAATGCGTCATATCCACAATCAAGAGAGAATGAATGCATTGATGGTTACTAGCTTGCTTGTTCTCAGCTAGCATTCTTCTCCCTTTCAGCTGGCAGGAGCCTATGCCTAGAGAATAGTGCCACCCACAGTGGGTTGTGTCTTACTACATCAATTAACAGTGAAGACAGCCCCTCCACAGACATGCCCATAGACCAATGTGTTCTAGATAATTCCTTATTAAAACTCTCTTCCTGAATGATTCTAGGTTATGTCAAGTTGACAGTTAAAACTAGAACATATATTGCAGAAGTCCTAAAATAGTTTGAAAATAAACAAAAAAGATTTAAATCAAAGTAGTAGCCGTGATTGTATATATTTGTGTTACTCAGAACTTTTCAGTATTTTTGCAGATCACAACTATGTATAAGAGACTGGACTTCATTAACATGTGGGTTATTGTATTATCATTCCTGTGTAACATTTTTGCCTGTATAATCAATTTAACTATCTGTAAATCAATCATCAATGAAAATAATAATGCCATTTGAAACTTGTGATTTTTTAAAAATATTTAATTAAAATATGATTATATAATTTACCCCTCCTACCTCTCTCATGTTCACTCAACCCTTCTAAATTTATAACCTCCCTTTCTTTAATCGTTGTTGTATTTACATATAAATAAATAAGCATGTAAATACAACTTGTTGAGTCTGTTCAGTGCTGCCTGCATGTATATGTGGGTCGACCTGACCACTTGGAACTAGATAACCAATCTTGGGGTTCACCTTTGGGGAAGACTAACTCTCCCTCTCTCTGCAGTTGTTAATTGCCTGTAGTTCTTCATCTAGGGGTGGAGCCCTGGGATACTTCCCCCATTTATATCAGGATGTCATCTGTAGTTGGGATTGTTTAGGTCTTCTTTAGGCAGCCATGTTGTTGAGACTTCATGGTGGTAGCTTCTCTGTCATAGCTACAATTCACAATCTCGTAACAGACTTCAGTATGCTGTCTCATAATCTTTCTGGCCCCTTTTGTGTGACATTCTCTGAGAATTTGCTGCTGTTTTTGAAAACATTTTTTTCCAATATTCTATTTGATACTTGACATTTGAACTATAATATGATTGTCATTCTGCTTCACATGTTGTTTTTCTTAAGAAAAACTTTATTGGTGGAGCATAAATGAAGTATTATGCCTGGTTAACAAATGACCCACTTATAGTGTTGACGCTTGACATATGATTTTATGCTTTCAAATCAGGGAAGTATTATGAAGGAACTATGAAATGCCTTGTTATTGTACTCACTGGCAGTGGGTGCTCTTAGATGATTATATGGCTCCATCATTTATTTTGTTTATACCTTTCTATACTATGTTTTATTTGAAAGTTTGATTTCCCCTTTTGTAGCTAGAGTTTTCCTGCCTGGCCCACAGTCAGGACAAATCTCTCCACCTGCCAGTCCCACAGCTGCTCAGACCCAACTAAGTAAACACAGAGACTTATATTGCTTACAAACTGTATGGCCGTGGCAGGCTTCTTGCTAACTGTTCTTACAGCTTAAATTAATCCATTTCTATAAATCTATACCTTGCCACGTGGCTCGTGGCTTACCAGCATCTTCACATGCTGTTTGTCATCATGGCGGCTGGCAGTGTCTCTCTGACTCAGCCTTCCATTTCCCAGCTTTATTCTCCTCCTTGTCTGCCTGGCCACTGGCCAATCAGTGATTTATTTATTGACCAATCAGCAACACACTTGACATACAGACCATCCCACAGCACCCTTTGAAATCATATGTGTATCAGTCCTGTTGTGTCTGGACAATGCTGTTTCCTTGAAGTTGTTCCTCTCTCTCTCTCTCTCTCTCTCTCTCTCTCTCTCTCTCTCTCTCTCTCTCTCTCTCTCTCTCTCTCTGCCTTAGCATTTATCTTCATTAAGATTTCCACCTATACTATGAGACTTTACATGCATTTGGTGAGAACTTTTATCTGACAATTACTATACATTGTACACATTCAGTTAATCCTGTACTCTTCTGGCTCTTATAGTCTTTCTGCCTACTCTTCTGCATAGATCCCTCACTGGTGTGTGTGTGTGTGTGTGTGTGTGTGTGTGTGTGTGTGTGTGTGTGTGTACGTGTGTGTATTATAAAGACAGCTCATTTAGGTATTAGTACTCAAAGTCTCTCATTTCTGCATGTTGACCAGTTATGTGTCTCTGTGTTAATTACCATTTATTACAAGAGGACACTTCTCTTGAGAGGATTCTGCAGTCCATAGATCTATAGTTATAGTGATATGTCATTCGGAGTCATTTTATTGCTATGTTCATTTAGCAGAATGCACACAGCATGCCCAAGACCCATACAAGTTCAAACCAAACAAAATCCCATCACGATGAAGAGAAAGACAGAGTCCCACTCCTAACTAAGAAACTTTGCAATTGGCAAATGGTGGCTGCTGGTAGAGGTAAAAATGATTTTCTTCGGTGGAGTGAAACTGGGTATGTCAGTCACGTTTCAGGCCAGGCACATGCTCAGGAATAGTTAACCAACACAAAGCGGACAGTTTGGGTGACATTTGTGTTTTGGTTTGGTGCTGGTTCTTTTTGTTTGTTTGTGGATTTCGGTATGTAGGGACAGAAAGGATATAGGAGTAGTTGTGGGAGTGGAAAGAAAGTGACCAAAATACATTATATGAAAAAAATTTAAAATACATTGAACAAAATATCCAAGTTTGATTTCCCTATAACATTTTAATTTCTTATTAAATGGTAGTATTGGAAATACCACAACCAAATTTTGCTTAAGACTTAAGACAGTCAAATGTGAGGTGACAAGTTCATGCAGACCTTAGTCTGCTAAATGTTTTAAAGTGCTTTAACCTACCAGTAGCTGTTTCTCCTTTGTGAGCATCTTGTTAAACCAGTTCTTTAATTCTATATTTTAGATAAACACCTGGACTTATGTACACTCCAGTTTTGTTTGTATTGCACAATAGCCATATTGGAAATTGCCCGGCTCCATTGTTGAATTAATCCATTGGAAGGGAATAGTTATGTAATTATCTTACCTAGGGTCAATCGTTATGCTTTTTTTCTGAAGTGTAGTAAAGTGCTCTGTAAGTAGCTTTGTATGTATCTGTCCACATTTAAGAGTAAGGTGAACTGAAATAGTTCTGTATGTTATTTATAGTAAAAGATTAAGTCATTTCAGTGCTAAAGTATTTACTGAGTATAGTTTGAAGACACCTAGATTTAATAAGCTATTTCATAAGTATCCAATAAGCTTTGATGAAAATAAAACATATGTCATGAATGAATACACGGAAAGCAATTGGCTTTATGCTCAGGAGCTTTCCCATACCTAATAATTTGATCAACAAGTAGTATAAGCAACTATTTTTTATACTGTAGCTTGTGAAACATGTTTTATACTATGTTCTGGGATACATACATTTACATACATAGGCTTGCCTTGAATCTAAGTATCATTCTTCAAAAGTCAGAACTTATTTTTAACATTGTGTGTATTTGTGTATATGATGTGTGTGGTCAGCCCAACTGCATGTGTGAGTGTGTGTGAAGAGATGCCATGGCATGTGTGGATATCAGCAGACTGTCTTGGGCATAGATCTCCTTGTCTTCCACCTTGTTCAATGAGATAGTCTCTCTTGTTGTTCATTGTGATGTGTGGCAGGCTAGCTGGCCAATGAGCTTCGGGGGACTTTTCTGTCTCTACCTCCCTATGATTGCAGGAGCTCACTACCACATCTGGTTTTACACGTGTTTTGGAGATCCAAACTCCCAACATCAAGCTTTTGTGTGTATCTTACACACTGAGCCATCTCCAGAATTTAAACTTTTGTTTCTCTGACCCTAATACTAATGTATAGTTATTCTAATTTTGATACTTTACATTAGGAATATGGAAAATAAGCTTACTTTAAAACATTACTAAAAGCTAATTCTAATGGTTACTAATACAGACCCACCAGAGATAATATAGTAATTGTATGTACAATGTAAATAAATAAGTCAGTTATTAATTTTCCCAGTGCCTAATGGAGGATGATGAATAAGGTTGACCAGTAAGAAGAGCAGTAGCTTTGCCCATACTATGCATAGCTGAGATCTTAATATCATTGGTGTAACAAAACACCCTTAAGCACATATTCTTGTATATAAGAGTAATAATAAAAATTGTACAACACAAACCTATTGTGGTATTAGCAAATTATAACTCATTTTTATATTTTTTATTCTGACAGTTTTAAAGTTTATAATTCTTTGATTTAGACTCAACAGGATTGGATTATAGGATTTTTTTAACAACTTACACATGACTCTTTCAAACAGATGAATAAAATACTATCTATATAGCGAGTTTTATGTGATTTGTTTCCAGTGATCTTACAGGAGATTTTTGTGGAAGGAGATCTCTGAGGAAAAGGAGCTAGAATCACTCCACATGGAATAGTACAGCAGGGGATCATGTAAGGCCTATGGATTTCACGTATGGTTGGCATTCCAGTTTATGGTATGACAGTTTTCTAGAGGTTCTGGGTAGACTTGCAAAGACCATAGGAGATTATTCAGTTGGCAGATTGACAACAACCAGGAAATTTGGAAATTCAATGAAAGAGTACTAGAAAAATGTTAGAAATATATTCATGTTTTAAAATTCAAGAGAAATCCTTGCAAGAGGATGGCATACTTCATATTGTTAATAATGAGTGTTTTATAAAAACAGCCAAGGACCATATCCTAAAATGCTGAAAGAAGAAACATTTCCCACTGTAGCATTCATATTCTCTATATATTTAGATACATCTAGGCTCCACAGGCTGTTTGAGAGAGTAAACATTATGGTAGCCTTGGATTCCATTACAACTTTCCTGCTGCCTATACAAACTATAACATTTTTGATTCTTAAGAAGATGAATTTTATGCCATTAAAAACACATATTTGGAAAATTGACTGATAAATGAGAAATTAAAAAAAATCTCTAGAATATTTGACTCATAAAATGTAAACTCTAAGTTATAAATAATATACAAATTCATGATAAGTTATTTTAGGTTATTAATTTTCTTCTTATATATGGCTTGGTAATCATTCAATGCTAAAAGTAGTCAAATTCGACTTCAGTATTATAATAATGTTATGTTTGATGTAGGATTTGTTTTTGCCCTAATTCCTGCTACTCAGTAGCCTATTCATATGTTGTATGTTATGCTATGGAAGAGCAATTCTGACTTTGGGTTTTCAAAAGTTTTTATAGCAACCGTAAACAAACCCAAACCTTTTTCCTGAAGGAGACCTCACCTCTTACCAAGGGTTTCCAACTGTAAATACATCTCTGAGGTCACAAGACCTGAAAGTAGGAGAGAGCTCAGGGAAGTGTGCCCCCACATCAGTACTCTGCTGTTTTGGGGGCTGGGCTGTGAGAGAGCCCTAAGGCATGGCCAGCCTTTATTATCTGGGATAATCAGACTTTTGGGTCATTATGCCAAATAAAACAACTTAAATGAAAAAGGGATTATTTGGATCCCTATTTCAGTAACTCATGGTGGAGAAGGCATGTTGGAGTACAGAAGCACACATCCATAGTAGAGACAGAAACTGAGAGTGAATATGATGAGAACAAGAATGAAGGAAGACTGTGAGGATGTGGCTGTGCTCTAGTAGGCTCCCTACCCCCTATTTCATCCAGCCATCTAGTCTATGGGATCATGATAGTGCCTGTGACATTCAATGTGGTCTTTCAACTTACTAAATTAATCCTATCTGGCAACACCCTCACAGACACACCCACAGCTGTGCATTACATCCTCACAGACACCCCCACAGGTGTGCATTACACCCTCACAGACACCCCCTATAGGTGTGCATTACTCTCTCGTAGACACACCCACAGGTGTGCATTATTCCCTCACAGACACACCCATAGGTGTGCATTACACTCACATACACAGGTGTGCCTCCCTCACAGCCATCCACAGGTATGCATTACTCTCTCACAGACACCCACAGATATTCATTAATACTCGCAGGCACACCCACAAGGTGTTCATTACACCCGCACAGGCAAACCTCCAGGTGTTCATTGTACCCTCACAGACACACCCACAGGTGTGCATTATTGATCTTAGGTGTCTCTCATCCCAACCAAGTTGATAACCAAGAGCCATTTTGTATAGAACCTTGATATATTTATGAACATTTCAGTTTTTTTCAGAACTTATTTTTATTTTATGTGTATGAAGTGTTTGCCTGAATGATTGCCTGTGGACCATGTGTGTGCAGTGCCCCATGGAGGCCAGGAGAGTGAGTTGGATCCCCTGGGACTGTAGTTACAGACAGGTTTGATCCACCAGAACATTTTAGTTTTGCAGGTTCAACTGCAGAAAAGATTTGATTCCATGTTTCTAATTAAGACTATCCAACCACAATTTTAATTTAGAATATTTAATGTTTGTTAATAGGGTTGAACTTACTCATTTATGTCTGAAATTTATTTTCTATTTGTCCTGTCTTTCCTTAATTTCTTTTTTCATCATTCCCTGTCTTCTGTAGGATTAAAGAAAAATAAAATACAAATGAATTTCCCTTTTTTGTCTTATTCCTAATGGTTATTCTAACTTATTTGTCTTTAGATGTTTCCATTGCAAATTATGTGTACATTTACTTTAAGAAATTTAATTGAGAGGACAGAAGTCCTTCTCTATTAGTTACTTCTTTAACTCCAGAAATTAATCCTAAAGAAAAAGGTCCTCAAGTAATATATAGGCATCTTTTTTGGTAATTGGTTTTAGATATCTAAAGATAAATCTAATGTTCACTCATCATTTATTTTTATGAAGTTCTTATATCCAAGGACCTTATACTACACTGAAGTTTTATGGATCTGGAATTCAATAATGGCTGTTAATAAGAGAGTATACTGGTCAATAATGGCTGGTCAGTAAGAGAGGAGCATGAAATTACTTTTTTCTAAATACAGACAATAGCATTAAAAACAATAAATGAAGGAGCAGATGGCTTATGTTCTAAGTCCACTCACAGCTAGTGTATACCCATCTAGGCTAGCCTTGCCATCAGAATTTGACTACATGGAAATTTACCAGACATCTACATACATGTGAATTCTTAACAGCTAGCTTATTTCTTTGCACGGTCAGTGAATTTTCTCCCTTGAATGCCAACCCTTCCTTCCTCTCACACATCTTTGATGCGTCAGCATCCCTTCCCCATCTTGCTTGAGATTCCTCAAGAGATATCTTTGACCACAAGTGGGAAGAGACGGGACCTTCAACAATTCAAAACCACCCACGTTAAACCCCACAAGGCCAGCGACTTTGGGCTGTTTCTCTAAAGGTCAGGCAATGCTTTGTGTTTTCTACAATGTGACACCGTGTGACAGAACAAAGTAGTTACCTTTTGTACTTGTCGGCATTATCACATCAGCTTCCCATGATGAGATGCACCCGAGAATGCCTTCGCGTTTTCCCTTTGGGAACTTGTTCCGATCCCTTTAAAATATAATGGACATCAAATAAATGATTCATTTATTATCTCTGACACCTGGACTTGGGAGAAAAGCTGCATAGACATAACTTCAAAGTTGTTTTTGGCTGTTATTTGCTTTTGAAGGAATAGAACATTCAGTTAATTTGCATGTTTTCTGTCTTTAAGTTACCATTTTACCCAACCATTTACAGCAGAAGAGGTCATATTATCACGGGCTATTATGGAGGATAAAGTTTTGACTGTCTAAAAATAATTTTTTTATTTGTAATTGAGAGGTTTTTAAACTCTTCAAGTCATTGTCATATGTTTGCCCTGTGAGGTGACACAATTTTTATTAATTAGCCTAATACTAGCTGACTGGAGAGAAAAATCTTCTATTACAGTGACCTCACTTAGGGGGTATATTTCCTGTTACATAGTCATTACGTGGAGATGGTTTTGCTTGAACTGTTGCCCACAGCCCTACGGTCTTCAAGAGGATTACAGCACAGCATTTTAGGGAGAAAGAGACTTGATAGAGTTCTTTCAGCTAAAACCTAACACAGCCCAGAGTCATCAGAGAGATTCATGATGCGGCTGAAGAGCAGACTTCGTAGATTGGCCTGTGGGGCGTTTGCTTGTTTGCGACTTGATGGAGGAGGGCACAGCTCCTTGTGTGTAGTGCCATTGTTGGGCTGAAGGGCCTGAGCTATCTAGAAAAGTAGCTGAACATGGGTGAAAAGGAAAGCTACCAAGCATCTTGCCTCCATGGTTTCTACTTCAGTTCCTGCCTGAGTTCCTTCTCTGACTTCCCCAATGATAGATTTTTGACCTGGAAGTGTAAACCAAATAAACCTTTCCTTCCCCAAGTTGTTATGGTCCTGTTTATCCCAGCAACAGAGAGCAAACCGGTACAAGTGAGCAATTTCCATGAGCTAAGCCTGGTAGAGGCAAACATTTCGTTTCATGTTCCCTTGGCCAGACTTAGTTCCTTGATGTACTCAACTCCAGAGAAATACGGGCAAGCTGTGTGCTTGAAAGTGAGTTTGATAAATAGCCAACAGTCTCTGCCATGGGAAACTTAATGGGGAGGGGGATTCTCTGTAATAGCGCACAGAGATTTTGATTTGAGGTCAGTCACCCTTAAGGCAAAAATACAGCTCAGCCTTTTGTGAGCCAACTACAACTTGGAGAAAGTTATTAATCTTCTGTCTGCCACAGAACACTGAATTGTGGAATAGGAAACAACATTTATCTCAAGAATTATCTCAATATTAAATAGTACATGTATATATAGTGGCTAGTACAATGCAGAGAACGTTTAAAAATACATTTCATTTATTTGCGTGTATGTGAGTGTATGTGCCTATGCCGTGACTCTCATATAGAGGTCAGAGGACAACTTGTGGGTATCAGTTTTTTCCTTCCCATAGGGGTCTTGGGAGTCTAACTCAGTTGTTAGAACTGATGCTGAGATTTTTACCCGAACTGTCTTGCTGGATCCAGAGAACAATTTTTGAAATCCTTAAAAATTAAAGCTTTTTTTTTGTTTTTTTTTTTTTGTTTTTTTTGTTTTTCGAGACAGGGTTTCTCTGTGTAGCTTTGCGCCTCTCCTGGAACTCACTTGGTAGCCCAGGCTGGCCTCGAACTCACAGAGATCTGGCTGGCTCTGCCTCCCAAGTGCTGGGATTAAAGGCGTGCGCCACCACCACCCGGCAAAGCTTATTTTTTTAATTATTAAGTGAAATACTTTTTTGTGCTACAATGATCCATAATAAATGCAATTTAATCTACTATTAGTATATTTCAACACCAAAGCATATTTCAAAAATAATTATTTTATGTATGATAAGTATAGGTCCTTATAAAATTATGCATTTTTACCACTGTTCAAAGCAAAGGAAGAGATAAGTGGATACACAGAAGACATAAAATTTGGCCATGAACTAAACATATAGTTTTTGCAAGTAGCAGACACTAATTTTGATATTTTAACTGAATCAACTTGCTTTATGGTATAATCTTTTGAGCAAAGAAAACTTTCAAAGGAGTGAGAAAATGAAACTAGTATGTACTTACATAGAGATATGAAATATATATATATTTTATAAGCATATGATAATTTATACATTTGTAAAGAAAAACAACATGCTGCACAGTTTAATGTCATGGGTCTTACACTGTAAACAGCCCATGATTATCTACCTTTAGATAAAGTAAGCTTTTCATTCAGTAATCTTGATTTACATACTTCTTGTCTTTTTACATAAAACGATCTGGAGGAGAAAAGCGCCATGCTAAAACTAAATAAAAGTACAAGGTTGTGTTTTTAACAATTGGTCCAAATTGAAATTTCTATTTGACCACCAGTGGCCGCTGATCTTTGGCCACTTGTAAATTTAGGTCATTTGTTTATAGTTACGAGTTTCTTTTATCTTCTCATAAAATGGTTAGTAAAGAGTTTTTACTTGTATTGAAACAGAGTATTGCCTTATCAGCAATACTCTGATTCCACAAAATTCTTCCTGGGTTCTGTAAAGGAAGCAAAGGACCGAGGTCAGCCTTGCTGGGAGTGCAGCTTGAATGATGGGGTCAGCATAATAGTTCTTCCTTGTGTAGATTGCAGCAATTATTTCAAAGCAGATGTGTTTTTCAGCATAGATGTCTTCCTCACAAATACTTGTATTGTAAGTCCACAATCGTCTGAAATGACTTAGTGTTCTGTAGCTGCTTTAGAAACTCACGCTTGGTAGTGTTCCTCACTTTTATCTCAGTTCTGTTAGTTTTTTTAAACCTATCCACTGATCTATTGTTTTAGATATCCCCGTTGCAAGTGATTTTGCCTGTGCAGCTGATGAGAATCTGCTGCATCAGGGTTTGCCCTAGTCATGAACACGCAAATCCACATTTCAAAAAGCCCATGTTCCACAAGCTGCAGCCCCAGATGTCAGCAAAAGTCCACTGAGAGGAATTTCGTGAGTCATTCTTTTCACGACAGGATTGCCTGTGATGGGGACATGAATGTGCGGGTGCTCTCCCTGTCTACTTCACCATCCGCTGTATGGCGGAGTGTCCTCTCACCCTCTGATTGAAGATGGTGTGACCGGAACTATTTGTTCCATCCCAATGTACCTGCAGACAGTCTCTGAGCATAACAGTCAGTATATTTAATGAACAAAACCAAACCAACCAAACAACAAACAAACAAACCCCCACGTGACCATCTTATTAATGACTCCTAAATGTCCTTTTAAGGATCTTTTGATATTTATAAATTTTTCCCTTTCCTCATTCAAATAAGTTGCCCTTTTACCAATAACAAATTTGGGGTATTTCCTCCATAGATGCCAGATTATACTCAAGGATTTGTAGACACTGAAAGTTTCTTAGAATGCCAGTTTTATTTTTCACTCTATTCCTGGACATCTGTTTCTGTCAGCGAGTAAATGTGTAGCTCTCTCTAGTTCTATGGATGGGTTGAATATTCTTTTGTCTGTAATTTTTTTTTCTAGCTTCTAGGTTCCGTGTTGATTTTTCGAATGAGAGCAAATGCCTTAGGTAGCAAAGTTAGAGATTATAAACTTTTTAGCTATGTCTGTGTTGCATGAGTGAAGTTATTTCCCTTTCCGCTCATCAACCCTTGAATTCTTTTACTTACTGTTCCCTAGAAAGAAATAGGTGAGTCAACAAAATGAAAAAAAAATTAATTAACTTCTAGGGCCACTTTTTGAAATAGCCCTGTAGTAGTCATTTATATGTTAATATTTTACAATGACTAATTTAATAGACAGATGGTAGTTGATATTACAGTATGAGAGTCAGGCATTTCCCCGGGCCTAATGATTATCTACCTAGTTTTCAATTAGAGAAGATGGCCAATTATCTAGAGTGGGTTTTATTTTAATTACCCAGTGATTAGGGCAGCTAGGTAACCAGCCTGGAGGAAAGAGAACTCAACTGTATGTGTGAGTGAATTCTTACGAGGTAAACCAGTAAGCTTAAAAAAAAAAGAAGTACAGGGGACAATGTAAAGAAACTGCTTAAATGAAATCATGATAATTTACCCAAGTCCCTCTGTATTCTTTTATTTATTTAACAGCTAAGCAGGAGCTGAAAATGCTAAACTGGCCATTTTTGAACTAAACTCTTGCTTTTGTAGACAAAAACATTTTCAGAGGAATGAGAAGTAATGTTTAAATTCCTTGTTCCGGAGTTTTTTTTATGTTTCTCATGTGTTCTGATGTTCATGAAGTGTCTTTAATCAGGGGGCCTTTATCATCTGAAACATGGCCGAGACTCGAGGCAGCAGGATAGCGCGGACAAATTTCTGATAAATCCCTCTAGTTTTTGTCTTCAGGTTTTCACTCAAGCACCTTCTCTGTCTCCTGTATCCCCCCTAATATTTTTAGTTAGTTCCATCTATCACTTTAACTTGAACAGATCTAAATCAAATTTGAATTTCCCCAAATTTCCTACATTCTTGCTTCTGCCCAGGGATCTACCCTCTTGATATCCCTTCAGACGTGATTGGTTCTAGATTGGATTTTCTGTTATTTCCTCATATTTATCCTGTCAGCAAGTTCCGGGAAGATTTCTTGCCATGGGGGTTTGAATGAGGTGCCTCCTGTAGTCAGGTCCCTAGTCTGTGGAGTTTGGGGAAGACTTGGAGGAGGAAGTATGTCACTAGGGGTAGCCTTTGAGGTTTCTAAAAGAAACCTTTGCAAGTGTGTTTTTAGCTTCCTGTTTGTTGTGGAAGATGTGAACTCTGACCTGCTGCTCTGGTTGCCTAACTCTGGGTTCAGCCATCATGGATTATTATTAACTCTTTGGAGACATAAGGCAGATAACATTTTTCTTCTATAAATTGCCTTGGTCATGGTGTTTTATCCCAGAGACAGTAAAGTAACTAAGACTCTTACCTTGGTCACTTTGTCCCCAGTTGACCTGTCTTCCAACCAGACATGACAACAGCTTTTGTTGACTAAATATTCTCATTTCTATAACTGACCTTTAGTGAACTAACAAGCATTAGGCTTATACATGCTTATCATAGTTAAAATACTATTAAAATTCCATTGACTGAAACATTAAGTATAAAATATTTAAAAGTGTCTACTTCAGTTTCAAGGGCTACAAAAAGATGTTACTACCTGGCTAATAGGAAACAAACAAAGACCTTTTAGGTCATAGAAATTACTGAAAAGGACAGCTTTAAATACTTTCAAATTTAATGCCATTTCATGCATGGTAAGTTCCTCTATCTCTCACTAGATTTAGATTCTTTGAAGATGGGAAATATTTCTTAGGAATGTACTATGGCATTTAACACAGTTTCACATAGCTCAGTAACAGCTAATTCATTTAACTCTAAGAATTTCTCTTTTATTAAGATAATCTATGCAATTCAGGAGAGAATTATTTTTAATTTTTTAAAATCTTTTTTGTTAGTGGTTCTGCTACTGAAAATTATAACCATATGGGGAACTTTAACTAAAATACAGTCACAGAGCCCTGTTCTGAGTCTATGGTTATGAATTATGTAAATCTATTTGATGAGAATCTCCTTAGATAAGGCCTAGGAATGTGCTTTTGTAAGAATACAGGACATTGCATGGCTCAGCCAACCTAGATATCCATTATTCTATGTTTTTCTTCCATATAAGTCCATTAATTATTACCTCTAATAATAGTCTCTAGAACTAAGGAAAAATGCTTTTCACATAGATGGGTGTATAAGAATGCAAAGATTACAAAACAATTTCTTATAGAATTAGTAGATAGATGTCCTGAAAAATTGCTAGAAACATCTAAATATTAAGCATTGTCTTAAAATATTTTCCTGTTTTAGTTTGGGTGACTTTAGTAATGAATAAAATCTGATAATTCATAATTGCTTAGACTAAAGGTATTAACCATGGTGAGACTCCCTGCCTAACAAAGAATATATGTGAACATGAAAAATGTTAGGAATTGACCAAAAGTACTTGAGCTATTTTTTGCAGGAGGAATGCATCTGAATCCTTTAGAGAGTCATTTGAAGATTGGGAGAAATTTCATTCTTTCTCTTCTCTATCAGCTATTGCATATTTTAATAGATTTTAGGATTTAAATAGCTTAAAAATAATGGCAAATCAGTCAAATTGGGAAATCTTAGCTAATACTCCAATAGAAAAAAAGCAAGAAAAATTAATCCCTTGACTTTACTTAGTAAATCTGAAGCTCCATTGATTCTTGGGTATTATGATTTAAAAGAGTATCTCAAAAAATGATATATGTGGAATTACATTTCATTACATCAAAAATCCCCATGTGCTCACAGGAACACTCCATCTCTACATACCTGTGCGCACCCTAAGTTATGGAACTTTGCTTCTCTATAGGGTGGGAATGTAAGTACTGTTCGGTTAGGTACATTGTATTGATTGGGCAATAGTAACAGGGATGAGGGAGGGCTCTCCCAGCTAAAGAGATGACTTTATTTCCCATTATCTGTTGTAGATTTATTAATTAAAAATGATCATATTGGAAATAACAGAATTTATATCAATGCAACCAACTTTAAAGTGCTTGCAAATTATTCAAGTTTTATTCTCAAAGCAGAAAAATCAACATAATTTCCAGTTGAACTTAGTGTCAGCCTTTCAATTTTTGTCTGCTATATTGTACATGTTGATAGTTTTGAAAATTTTTTTAAATAAAATCATTTTCTTTCCACTGATTTATTTATTTATTTTTTCTTTTAGGTGATTGATATATTAAGTAAACTCAATATGGTAGAGTATTTCTTGAATGAAATGGAGCCTGTTATAAATCTTGATTGTACTAAACCAGTCTCAAGTACAGATGTTTGATGTTCATTTTTTTCCTTTGAACTTCATCCAAGAAATGCATTGTCTTCAAAGAAAGACCTTGTCCAAAACTTTATGCACATTGATCCTATCAGTGCTACTTACACGCTTATTTTGGTATGATGAAACATCCTCATTTGTCATGATTTAGGCAGCTCATGACCAAGTTACTGAAGGGACAGGAAAAAAAAAAGGTTCAAAATAATTTTGATAAACAAAACAATGGGAGAAATACAGTATTGAAAATAAGTATCACATAAAACCCAGATAGTTCTCTCTATAGTTTTTTAAAGGTTTTATTTTTGTGTGTATGTATGCTTGTATGGTTGTAAGGAGTGTAAGTTGCGTCTATGTACTGTGGCATAGTTGCAGAGAGCAGAATACAACTTGTGGGAGTCAGTTCTCTCTTTCCATCATGTGGTTACTGGGGATTGAACTCAGGTTGTAAGGCTTGGTGGAAAATGCCTTTAGCAGCTGAGCCATCTTGCTGTCATTTTATAGCTATTCTTAAAAGAAAGTATTACTTGTGACCCATAGGAAGAGAAAGAGAACACAAGATACTGAACTTAATGAAGATTAGGAAAATCATTAACTAATTATGAGTTAATATTATTATTGGTTCCAGGGAACAAACCCAGGACCTTCAATGTACTAGTGAAGTACTTTATTATTGAGTTACAACAACAGCTCCTGTTACTTTTTATATAAATACTTTTACGAAGTGGACGTAGAGATTAGACATTCTTATAGAGGATTTCTGAGCATTGGAAAATTACCTAAAGATTAAGGTGGTAACAGCGCTATGTAAATTTTTTTTTTTTTAAATTTATTTATTGTATATACAATGTCCTGTCTGCATGTATGTCTGCAGGCCAGAAGAGGGCACCAGGACTCATTACAGATGGTTGTGAGCCACCATGTGGTTGCTGGGAAATGAACTCAGGACCTCTAGAAGAGCAGCCAGTGCTCTTAACCTCTGAGCCATCTCTCCAGCCCGTAAATTTCTTATTCAGCAGTAAATTTGTACTGATAAAATTTTTTGATTGACAATTTCATACCTGTATAAAATGTGTTCTGGTTACCACTCCCCATACACGTATGCTATTACCTGTCTCCTGACTCTATAAACCATGTGCCTTTCTTTCCTGTATTTATGACCTAGCCCACCTATGTGATTGCAACTATATATATTGACGCCTGCTGGGACCAGAAGTGGTCTCACACAGCTTTAGGAAGCCATTTCTTTCTTCCCAAGTTCAGCCATGAGTGTGGTAGCAACATCAGAGGCCCTTCTAAACCCCTGTCAAGTTGGTGATTAGTCCATTGTGCACGCTCAGCGCAGGCTGTCATGAGTTCCTGATTGCAATGGCTATGTCTTGCCTAAAGGTGGCATTTCACAGTTTTCCCTATTTCCTGATGTTTATATTCTTTCCATCTCTCTTAGTCCATGTTCCTAGAGCCTTAGAAAGGGTTGTATGGTGTTTTGTTTAGGGAATGAGGACTCATTTGTCACTTATTCACAGTATATGTATGTATGAGTCTCTGCCTTCACCACTGCTCACTGGGAAAGAGAAATTGCTCTGATGAACGCTGAGAATAGTCCTTGTCTTATTTCCCTAGCAAATTTGAAGAATATATCATTAAGGTTACATTCAGGAAAATGTTATAGGCTAATGCCTGTGTATGTATGATGTTGATGTTGCAAGTGGGCTTGTGATCAGTTACTGTGAGCTGTATTTCATCAGTATTTATGGGTTGATGCTAGAGGGATGGCTCAGTGTTTAGAGAGCACTTGCTGCTCTTCTAGAGGACCAGAGTTCAGTTCCCCGCACCCATGTCAGACAGCTCCAAACCACCAGTAACTTCAGCTCTAGGGGGATAGAATCCTCTCTTCTGCACTCTGGGGTCACCTGTGCTCACATGTAAAAATCCACACAGACACACCCACTCACACATAATTAAAACAATTTTTTTTTGTATTCTCAATGGTTACTGTTCAGTATATTATCAAGCTTCGTCATGTTTTCTTTTCCTTATTGTTTTGATCAACTACAAATGATGAACGCTGAGAATAGATATAGATAATATATGCCATTTACGGTATGATCCATTCAAGACTCATGGATGACTTAAATCACTTACATATTTATGCCCATGCATGTGAGGAAATAGAGGATACAATCTTCATTATTACATGTATTGGACCAAAAACAAAGTATATTTTGCCTTTCCATTTTTCTTTAAGATATCTGTATTCGTAGACATATTAACTAATTTGCTACATTCATTGTATCACATATAATTTTAGCTAAGTTATAAATATTTCTCTAAGATGGTCTAAAATAGTGACTATTTGATTATTATTATAATTTGATAACTAGTATTCCATCAAATACAAAGACTTATCTTAGGTGAACATAGAACATTTGATCACATGTTTGATCAATACAGAATCAAATGTAAAATACAGAAAAATAAGTGTTTTAATTGTATAGTTCATTAAAAAAGTCTCTAGCCATTATTATCATGAGGATAGGTAAATGTATACAGTATTGTATAGACTTACATATGTAATAAAGTGCCACAAACATAATTACATATTACTGTTATCTTTGCAATCCATATGCTTACTAGGTACTATCAGAATCTCAACTTTCAAATTTATGTTCCTGTATGACACTCTTCTCTGTAATTTAAAGGATCTTGATTTTTGTAGGGAAGATAATATATTCTGGAGCTGATCTTTCCTGAAGGGTATAATTATATGCCAAGGCTAATTTTAGGCACCAATGGGGCTCTCACGAGTGCAGCTGTCAGGTAAGGATAGCATGTGTTCCATCAGGTAGTTTTTTACTACTACTGCTGGGTATTATCTTAAAAAGTTGAACTACATGCAACATGAGAGAAGACGCATTCATCAATAGCATATAGGGGACCAGATGGTCTGAACCAGATACTGCATTCCTTTAATTAGTTGCTAGTGATGTTGGATAATGTCCCCTTAATAGGCTAATAAAAAAGTAGGCTTACCATTTAAAGCAATTTTTTTCTTTTTCTTTTCTTCTTTTTTTTTTTTTGCTTGAGTAAGAGTGGGTGCTAAAGCTTATCAAGTTTAAACTACTCTGGTACATGAGAGTGTCTCCCACTCACGGAGTTGTTTGTAAACTCTGAATCACAGCTCAGAGGGGGAAAAAACCCTCATGTTTGAGAGGAATTGCTTTTCTTCTTAAAACTTCTTACACGCTAACAGTGCAATTTTGTTTTGATATAAACAAGATTTTAATGAACAAAATATTCTTGAAAATTGTTATGATGGGGGCTGGAGAGATGACTCAAGAGTTACAAACATTTACTACTTTTGCAAGGGACCCAAATTTAGTTTCCAGTATCCACATCAGGCAGTTCACAATTCCAGCTCCTGAGACCTGACCCCCTCTTCTGAGCTCTGGGAGAAACCACGGGAACACCGATACACTCTACACAGAAGCACAAGCATACAAATAACATTAAAAAGTGTTATGATGTTCAATAAGCATAGAAATGGGACCTTTTTCTTACTATAAACTATATTCTTTCTCAAGGTCATTCAGCTCATATCTTAAGTGAATTATAAAATATTATCCTGTAAGAACTACCTGTTCCCAATTTTCTATGCAAAATTCGGAAGTCTTAATCTGCATCGTCTTATAATATTTTACGTTTTAGCTTTTTGGAAGGCTATAAATAAAAATCTTTTGTTTGTGTAATATCTGTATTAAGTTCATTGTCAAGTTAATTAACCAGTAGCTGGGCATTTCACAGGGATTAATGACCAACAGGGGGGAGTAGATGGCTCAAGGTACAGCCAAGGGCCATTAACATCCGCTGGCCATTAATTCCCAGAAAATGCCCAGCTTTGAAGTCATTATTGCTATTATGAACTGAAAAGGGAAAAGAAATATAGGCATATGGATTTTTTAAAAGTCAGTACAATTTTAATTGATATGTACAAAGCATTCATGAAGAACTTAATTCTTGTACATTAGCCAATCCCATTGCAGGTTTTGTCTCTCCTGGTTCCATTTGGGTAATAATTAAGTAATAACAATTGTAGGCCTGGCATTTCCTGGGGATTAATGAGTGGCTGGGTGGAGTTAATTTCGTAAAGTATAGTCTCAGGCCATTAACCTCAGTTGGTCACTAATCTCTAGGAATTTCTTTTAACTGAGGTAGTTTTTTGTGATAGGAAGAAAAATGCATTCAATTATTTTAGTATTATTTGAGCCATTTTTATCTTGCTACATAGACAATAATAGGAAAGACCAGTGGAGTCTAGATGTTCATTTCAAAGTTAGTTCTATTAGATTGTAAACACTCAGTGAGTGGAGGCCGTATCTATGAAACTTGCATAAATCTATTCGAAGAAGGCATGTAGAGTATGAAAATCAATCTGAAAAAAATTGGTTTTCTTTTTCTGCCAATACAAATGTATGGGTGTAGATGTGTCTTGTTGATTCTTACCTTTTTAAGTAAATAAGTTGTTTTTGGTTGGGAATTTTTAGTCATGCTTGTAATTCCAGCATGTGTGAAGTGAGCCAAGATGGTCTTGAACTATAGGCCAGTTTGGGTCACATAAAGAGAGGCTGTCTAAAAATCAATTAAATAAATCATCATTTTTTTTTTCTTGGACAAATCTGCCTCTGTTAGAATGTGGCTATGTATGTTTCTGCCCAATATGCATATAGTCATTTGTTGTTTCTCAGTCTCCCTGTTGCAGCCCAGGGTAGCCTCGGGTTCAACAACCTCTTTTTTTCAGTCTGTCTAGTGCTGTGGGTTCAAGCTTACTCTACCACACTTATTTGTGATTCATATATTTTAAATACTTTGGATGCATTTCACCTACGATTGTGTTGGGATGTACTTATAGAGCCCGGTCTTACTTAAGGTTCTCTATCTCTGCTTAGTTGAAAAGGCTGCAGTGAAATGTGAATGTTCAGATGGAAGAGAGCAATTGCCTAACAAATTTCAAAATTATTGCTTGAGTCTTGTTTTGTAATGAAATAGTCCATAAAAACATTATTAAAAAGATGTAATTTCATAAATGTCAGCACATATTTTGCTGGTACCAGGACAGAATGAATTGTAGTACTATGAGACTTTGGTGAATTCTAATGTGAGTGATTGGTTCTCTTCACAGAACTTAAATTTAAAACTTTAGTGTGGAATTTAAATAACATCTGAAAACTAAAACCTAAGTATCTTAAATATGACCACCAGAGCAGCTGTTTTAAGTAAATCAGTCATCCTTTTAATAAATTTCTGCAAACTATACATACTACACATATGTTAATAAAACTTACCATGTTATAATAAATGTTCGCAAGACTTGACTACTAACTATAATGCTCATATACTTACTGTATTACATTACAAGTTACTAAACCTTGAGTATATGTCATAACATGCTTTTATTAGTGACAGTACAGAAAACCCTCTCTCTGTATGCATGCATGACAATTTTTACAAAACAATGTCCAATGAAGAATTAAAACAATTTTATACATGAAATATAATCATATATTTGTTGAGTTATTGAGATTACAACTTTGGTTGCTAATTACACAATGCCTAGACTTCAAGGTGATTGAATAATACAGTCTGAATGCATTTAATTCCAGACATTAAGTAGTTAATAGCACAAATAAAAATTAACAAACGTTATAAAAAGTTATAAATACCCAAAGCCACATAATTATATTTGGAAGTAGCCCTTTCTTGTATCATTTTTACAATAATAAGTAACTATATGAAAAAAATTGGTATATATCTCTAGAGTTCATTTCCATATGATTACACTGTGTTTCATATAAAGTACAAGAATCTTCTTTGTGCCCAGGACATAGCTATTTGTTTCAATAAATGAATGTCAGAAGTCCAAAAAAAGAAATGACTTTGAAGTTCTAAATGTCAAAGTAGTCAAGTTTTTCTGTTTCCAGTTCTAATTCCTTTATCCTGTACCTGAGTTTGACAGTTGGAATGTAACAGATATGATCTGTAGATGTGACCTGTAAAGGGATGCAACTTTACTTAGAGGCCCCTTAATCACTTTATCATTTTTTCATAAAGACATAAACCATAATGTTGTCAATTGATCTCAAATTACCATCTACTTATAAATTTCCGCCTTAATGATTGGCCTTTAATTATTTGTTTTTAGTATGTACAGGTAAATATGAATTGCATGCTATAGAATTTCAAAATTTATTTTAATTAATTTAGTGATCACATAAGTTAGCACTATGGTAATTTTTTAAAAATTGTCAAAGAACAAGTATAATGTAGTAAAAGTAGAAAAAATCAATAAATTAAAATTAATCTCTTTCTTTAGTCTTCAATCCTTATAGCTTATAGTCTAGTCTATTTCTTTGAAACCTTTTAAAATGGACTGTAGTAGCCTGATTTGGGTGCCACATTTCAATTAAGATATAGAGTTTTTGAGGGGACACTATTACCTACTTCTCTACTTTTTTTCTCTTTAAATACTGCACTTTTAAAGCTCCTATTTGCTTTTACAAGACAATTTTTAGATTGCACAGGCTTTACATTGTCTTTGCTCTCTGCTTCTGAATCTTCCATCTCTGTCTGTGATGTCTCTGCTTGTGAGAGCATGCTGAAATTGGCATATTATTTTTCAAAGCACTACTACAAGAATAAGCTTGAAAATGCCTTTCTATGCAACATTTGTATCTCACAAAGAGTGTTTGTCCTTATGACAGGGACTGTATTCAGAAGCACTGTGGAACGGAGACCAGGGTCAGAGAATTTATACAATCCACATTTTAAGTGATCTTTGGAATGTCAATAGTTTTGAATGTTCATATTGCGGGGGTGACAAGAGAAATAAAGCATTGTATCTAAGCTTGTAAATTTGAGGAAGTCACAGAAGCAAGGGACATGCTTGGTAAGCAGGATAGATTCTAAATATAAGGAGTAAGACCACCATCTAGACTATAATTTCAAATGAAGAAAATTCTAGAAAATGAGACAATAGACAATGTAGTTACTATCTACTAACCATTTTAAAAAGTGATCTTGAGAAATACTTTTTGTAGAAATTTCAGGGATTTATGAAATTTATTATCTACCAGGATAGTCCTATTCCAAGCACAGTGTTTTGAAAGTATTCGCTTATTCAATCTTTAACATTTGTGAAAGGAGTTCCTTTGCTTTATGGTGTCAAAGAGAAAAACAAAATCCAATTTATACAATATGTTACACGTGCATGAACTTCCAGATGGTGAATATTCATTCTGAGTCTAGGAATTAAAAGGGATCTTCATTATTGCTTTAAATGTACATACATACACACACACACATATATATATATGTATATATATATAAATGTATACGCACACATATATATGCATATGTAACAAATATACTGTCTGTCTATATACACTGGATTCTAGAAATACTTCCAAGTTGAAAATAAACTGACGTGCAAACTTACATGTTCCTGTTCTAGGGCTAACAATGCATATTTAGGCCCTGCCTGTTCTTCATGATGATTCCGTTTCTGTTTTAGTTATAGAGAACACAGCTTCAATTAGATGATAGCATACTTTTCAACACTTCATTTAAAGGCTGACTTTCTTCCCTAGAAAGGAACACGACAGTGTAAGAGTTTTTGAGACATAGGTTCAGACAAATAGGTTCAAATAGGCTCAAAACAAAGAAGAAGTTGAATCTATTTCAAAACAGCTTTAGTCTCTTTAAGGTTAGGTTTCTAATTTTTGTTTTAAGTGACACTGAAAGTTATATATTTCAACAAAAGATTAAAATCAGTTACTGCAGAATGCAAAAATTGCCTTTGACCTTTTCTTTATTTTTTCTTTGACTATGAATTATGTGGAGGCTTAAGGTTATGTGGAGTCTAAGGTTAATTATTCCAAGAAATGCCTTAATGGAAATCTTGAGTACTGTTGAACATCACTGTATTTGTAGAACCTACTCATACTTTTTTTTATTTTACAACAATATCAAAAGTCTAAATCAAATTTATAGAATTTTTAATGTATATTATTCATATTGTATAGAGTATATAATTTATTTTGAAGTTCTTCAAGATAACTTTTCAAAATGGGTAGTAGTGACCACTTTGTCATGATAGATATACTAATGAGAGACAGATGTGAACTATCAGATGTCAGTTTCTGGGTGGAGTACACTCTGGGAGTACTACACAGGTCTCAAGAATATCAAGTAAAATGAATAAAAGGAATGAGAAACAGGAGAGATGCTGTCTATTAGACCTGTTTATTATTACGGATTTGATAGTTCATGATGTATAAGCATTGTACTAGGAGCCGTAGGTAATAGCTATAAAGTAAATATACTTCAAGTTATTAGACTAATAAGTATACGCATGCATGGTAGAGCTCTAATGAGAAAATGATTAATTATGTCTTTTGTTTGGGGTCAAGTATGGGAATTCCTCTTTTTTCAAGATATTAAGAGTCAGACATGACTTGTGGGATGGCTCATTCTGTAATGGTACCGACTCCTGAATCTGGAGACCTGAGTTTGATTCCTGGGATGCATACAGTATAAGAAAAGAACTGACTCCTACAGTATGGGACCCAATGTAACATATGTATATTTTAAAGAATGATATGAGACTCATTAGCCATTCCAGATGTTGGTAAGAGATGAAACTAGAAGTGGTTTAATGGGATGTAGCTAGTTATTTCATAAAATGGATCATAAAGTTACTTGAAATACATTGGAAAGAAAATGAGGAAAATGATGAGTCTTCAATGTATGCCAAATGGTTTAGTGTAAAAGAGCATGACCCTTATAGTAATCAGGAAGCTTGGCTTTAAGTGACAGAGGAAGTTGTATATTGTTACTTATATTATTAAATGTTTGTTTTGGGGTTATCTTTGTCACTGTTCTATTGCTGTGAAGACACGATGACCAAGGCTACTTATAAAAGAAAGCATTTAATTGTGGACTTGCTTATAGTATGTGAGGGTTACTCTATGATCAATGTGGTGGGAAGCATGGTGGCAGGCAGATATGACACTGGACTAATAGCTAAGAGCTTACATGTGGTCCATAAGCAGGAGACAGGGAGAGAGACTGGGCCAGCATGGGCTTTTGAAGACTCCAACCCTACCCCCAGTGGCACACCTCCTCCAACAAGACCACATCTCATAGTCCTTCCTTAACAGCCCATTGACTAGGAACCAAACACTAAAATCTATGAGCCTATGGGGGGCATTCTCATTCACGCCTCCACTGGGAGTGAGAAAAAAGTTGGTAAAGTGATGGCTATATAACCACTAGGACCAGAACCATTGTTGAAAAGCCTTTATATAAGTTCTGATTTAACAGAGAGTGTCTGGAAGGGTGCTGATTTTACTTTAGTCAGAAAAGACAGTGGAAGAGCTCTGGAAGTGGCCAGAGATTTCGTCAATAGGGTTCTCTTACTAATGATTCTGATCACTTAGTGATGTTGTGCATCTTAGTTCAACCTCAACCCTGCCACCTATGGCAAGAAAAGAACTGAAAATGGCCTTTCAGGGGCAGACAAACCACGTTAGGTTGTTAGTATATCTATCACTAGTCACATCTACATGTGGGAAAACACATGTGATCCTGAGTGGCAGTGCACTGTGGGATATAAAGGGGAAAGATCCTTGGATCCTATTCTATCTTATTTTGGTCCCTATTCTCAATACACATTCCTTTACACTTTTACATGTATTTTGTCTTTTTCCCCTCATTCTGGAGAACTTAGGATTTCTCAGAGGAGGAATGTCTTTTACAGATTGCCTAGGATATATGCACAGTGGCTCTTTGAGGAACACAAAAATGGATGATAAGATCTGGCCATCTTGTATAAGTGCCAAACCTAGGAGGTATCCTCTCTCACTAACTGTTAAGGTGAATGGTCTGAGTGAATTCTCAGATTCTTCCACCTAAGACTTTATCATTTGTGTGAGAGAAGTATGTAGGAAGATAAAGTTGAGCATTTTCAAGGTATTCACCTTGGATTCTAGACTTTTAGAGATGAGAAAGTTAAAGTCTGTTCACCAGCCAAGTAGTATCTAGGGTCAATTATCATAACAAGAGAATCGGTTATTTCTGTGGTAGGAGTTTCAGACTTGTCCTAGTTACATACTTGGTACTACAAACATAGCATTAACTCAATGAATTATACAGTAATATTGCAATTAATTCACCTTTCTTTCTCTTTGTGTTTTTGTAGTACTAAAACTTTGGTGCATGCTGGGCAGTGTTCCATCACTGAGCCATCCATAACATTGTTTTTATTTTTAATTTTAAGGCCGGGTTTACTAAGTAGCCTAGGCTGGTCTTACATATATTCTGTAGTTCCTTGAACTCAATTTTTTTTTCTTTAGGCTTATGAGTAGTTACTATTACATACCTATAACACCAGGTCCGGTTAATTCTAATAAATCCTTCTCAAGTTTACCAGAGTCTTTCCTTCTTTTGTAACTCAAATCCTGATGGCATAGTTTACTATTTGAAATACACAAGTCATAAATAATTCCTGTTAGACCGTAGACAGCTTCAGAGCATGACTGAAGAAGCACACAGATGACATTAGTGATTTAGAAAGCCATTCCCACAATGAGGAAGCTGGTTGCAGGGGCTAAAGCTAGAGGGATGTGTGTTATTAAAAAGCAATTGCAATTGATAAGATGAGAGAGAATGGAGAACTAAATTCAGGCTGCCATGAGTGTCAGCAGGCTACTTAAGTATGAGTAGCTTCTGGGGATGATCTCATCAGTGAAAAACAGGAGCAGAAGGTAGCAGAGTTGAGGCATTACCAAGTGTCATCCCTGGATGCTTCTTCAGTGACATACTAAAGAAGCCATCTCAGTGGTGAAGGAATTAATATGAAAACAGCTAGAAGAAAAGCATGATGGGGACAACATTCTACAGGTCAGAAGACAGGAGAAAGGGAAGAAATTCAAATTGTCACTCTTCAGAAGTCTAACTTGATTTAGAAATCCACCATAGGGTGTAGGGTGTGTGTATGTGTGTGTGTGTGGGGTGGTTACCAGTGAACTGAGGCTACTGAAGATGAAATAAGGGTTGAAAACATTTCAGCGCACTTGGGGCTTACTTGCTTGAGAAGATGGATGGAGATTACTTTTAATGGGGGTTAAAATGAGCATTCATGCTCTCTGTTACTTAACTGTGAAGAGGAGCCACTTATTGGGGACCAAAGCATGGAAACCTCAAGGAAACTGGAAAATTAGTGCAGAAGTCATGATTTGACAAAAATTAATCTATGAGCCGGGCAGTGGTGGCGCACGCCTTTAATCCCAGCACTCGGGAGGCAGAGCCAGGTGGATCTCTGTGAGTTCGAGGCCAGCCTGGGCTACCAAGTGAGTTCCAGGAAAGGCGCAAAGCTACACAGAGAAACCCTGTCTCGAAAAACCAAAAAAAAAAAAAAAATTAATCTATGAGTCGGTTTTCTCATCAGAAACACCGAGATACCTGCCATCACATCCCAGTGTCTTTGTGCAGCTGGTCAAGTTTGGCCTTTATATCTTAGAGTGTTCTTTCTGCATGCTACTTCTTTATATGGCCAGAAAAAACCTGACATCTGTTATTTTTCTAGTTCCATTTCCATATCTTCATTTTCTCTGTGACATGTAATGTATGGTGAATTCTCAAATGTTTCCTATCCTTTACAATCTAGCTGTCAGGTTGCATACAAGTTTGCAAAACTGCTTTGCAATTGAATTATAGCCATGAGGACTGGAGAGTGGTTCAGTGGTTAAGAGCATTTGCAGAGGACCTGGGTTTAGTTCCTAATACCAACACCAGTGTCTCATAACCATCTGTAGCTCCAAGGGCTCTGGCACCCTTTCTGGAGTCTGTAGGCATCTTTGTGCATGTACTTCATGTGTATATATATATATATATATATATATATATATATATATATATATATATATATATACACACACACACACACACACACACACACACACACACACACACACACTCAGGAACATTTATATAAACACAAGATTGAAGAAATGAAACAAATGAATATCCCTATTTGGTGAGAATAAGATAAATACCTTTCTTTTTTTAAAAAAGGGTTTCACAGATCCCATTTAAAACATTACTTTTCATTGGTCTCATCTTCCCATTTAAAGTTTCCTCCTGTAGAAGAAAAGTTTGCCCAAGTGAATTATATGTTCTGATAAGGATTTTAAAGTGTTTTTCCATGAGATAAAACATAAAAGTTATTTTCATTTATTTATTCTAACCTTAAGGGAAATAGGAATGGAAGAAGATTTGATATACAGAAACATTACAATATATAATTAGGACATGTTTTCTATTACTGAATTATGGCTTTAAACAGAATGTTTAATGCTGTTATAATCCCTAGCTTCACTCTCCAATCAAAGCAAACCAAGTACTTCTGACACATTACTGTCCTTATCACTACACAATCAGAATCACAAGTCATATCAGAAAGTCTAATTTCATAATTGCCTCGAGCCCCATGCTATTTAAAAAGGGTTTATGGACGTTTTTTTTTTGTAAACATGAATAATAGTGGGAAATTTAAAAGGAAAAAAAATGTGGAAAGTGAAAATGATTCCCTCTTCTCACTACTGTATCGACTTCTGGTGGTTTTTTTTTAATAAAAAACATTTTTAACATAGCTCAATTTTAAAAGCTAATTGTAAACTCACTATAATGTAACTCTTTCCAACCGTAATATTAAAAATCAAAGTAACACCAAATAATAAAACAAACTAAAGGAACGGCATTATTTTAAAGCAGTGAAGTTATACATTTGTTTTAAAGCAGACTGCTGATCACCATGAGACTGTGGGCCTCTCAGCCATAGATCCAGTCTTTGCAGGTCGTCTGCTGTTGGATTTTCTACCCTGAGAGGATGCAGTTTTATCCATGTAAACTACGATGAGTATTTCCAGTTGGTTCTAATCCTCTTGGCTGCAGACCCCCAAATATTCTGATTTTGTTTGTGTTTTAACCTCCGATTTCATTTATGTTTTCTTACTGACCCTTTAAAGACTGACAAACAGTGATATCTTGGGAGTCTTTCTTGGATGATCACATGACTGCTAGTTTGCTTATGTTCAATGGCCCCGTGATTGTGTACTGTGACTGCATCCTGCCCCTTGCTTCTATACTAACCCCTCTTATCTTGTTTCTGTTTTTTCTTTCTGTTTAGTCCATTTTTAGGATTTAGTAGGATTCCAGTTTCTCTGTGTGGAAAGTATAGCCAATGCATTGGCTTGACACACGTTCACGCCTTCCAGGGACTTGTCTTCTTCGTTGGGAATGTACCCAAGGATAGCAACTTTTGTTTAGTGTGATATATTGTAGAAATAGAAGGTAATGGGAGGAGGGGCTAACTTAAGCTCCCCAAAGCCCTGGAGAGAGACAGAGAGGCCCTCCCATGGAAAGTTATGTTGGAGCTCATAGATCTGAAGAAGGAACGATAAAAAAAAAAAACGAGGATTTTTCTAGAACGTTGATGTCAGAAATTTGATCCTTCACTGTCCTGAGACAATGCCTAAATCTGCCTCATCTGTATTGCCTCTGGCTTTTTCTGGCAATGGAATCACCATCTTCCAGCTTTTGCATTTACATTAATAGAAAAGTATGAGAAAATTCTCAGATGGCCGCACTGCAACGGTATGTGCTTCGCTGCTATGGCTGTTGTGGCCAGAGAAAGATGGTGTTAGAGATCTGTGGCTTCACCCAATAGTGTTCTAGGAGTTGTGAGCAGAAAGAGTCTTAGGCAAAGACAGGGACGCCTTCCAGGTGCCAGGGGATGAAATGAAAGGGAAAGAGGTGAAAGCCACCAGGGTGAGCGTTAACCTTTAGAAACAGCAAATGGTTTAGAGAGATGAGAATGCATGAGGTGTGTGCCTTCTGTGGAGTAGGAAGGATACAGATCACACGGAGAAAAGTGGTCAACCGGATCCCCAAAGTCTTTAAGCATTGTGAATTGTTTCATCAACCACCACATGAAAAATTTAAAATCCAAATAATGATTTTTATTGTGTGATAAATTATTTAAAATTATTTCTATCCTTTATGCTTTTACCTTCCAAATCAGGAAATAATAGATAAGAGGGTGAGGAAAAATCCCAGGCAACAAAATAAATGTAGTTCCTCAAAATTCTTAGTTGGCACAGATACTAGCACTTTCTGATAATCTTATATATTTAGCTTTCAATGAATACTGTGTCTTTTAGATGGTGTTAGGCACATAAACAGGTCAATATTAAAAATGACAGGGAAGATACTTGGAACCAGCACAACACATGGATAGGAGTAAACTCTACCATCTAGAATCAGTTCTTCACCTTTACTCAATTAAGTGAATCTAGTGTTTTACAAAGATCTCAGAGTGACAATTTTGAAGTCACAACTGGGAGAGAGGACATTATTAATATATAGTAGATAAAGCACAAGTACATAAATGATGCACAAAGTGTTAGTTTTCCATCAGATATATTTTCACAGACAAAACACACCACATAACCAGGACCCACACCGAGAATAATAGCACTGATACTTCTCCATGGAGTGTTTAAGGAATGTGATGACAGTGTTAGGTTCTGAATTTTGAAATTAATATCAGATGCAGAAAGAGACTGTTGATGGCTTTTGAAGGAGTTTAAGGTGATGAGGAACTAAGTATGGATGAGATATTCAGACAATGAAGGAAGGAAAATTAGTATGAATCGTAAATGACTTTCTGTTGATAAAAGTGGATAATGGCTATGGAGCCTGAATATATTTTAATAGAGTTTTGTAAGTACGTAAACCAGGTCTACTAATAATGCCTTGAAAAACTTTATGTCCAAAGTGTCTAACATGAGGAAAGGATTCTTTTCTGTCTCTTTTGAGACAAAAAGAACTATTTGGGAAGGAAGTTCAGGGAGTTACACTGGGTAGAGGTGAATTCTTTTGTAAGGCATAGTTGCCAATCTTTGTAGATCCTGAATGCCCGTTACTGGGTTAATTTCTTTCTCTCTGCAAAACTACAGCATTAAGAGCATCATGTCCATCGTCTGTTAGGTTAGTTTCAGGGGGAGATGAGGGTGGAAGCTCAGCAGATGCCCTGACCTTTGCTCTGAGAGGACTGAGGGTCAAGTACTACACTGTGGGCACCCTTCTTCTTATTTTCAGGTCACTGAGATCAGGGAAGTGATTGGTCTCTGGCTGCTCCCCATGTTGTATATGCTTATGAGGCACAAGGGCATGGTGGCAAAGGGACAGGGCTGGGAAACAAGTGATGCTCATTTCGGTGCTATGGTGATATTGTGTTCCCCAATATATTGTGCACTCTAATAAACTTATCTGGGGTCAGAGAACAGAAGAGCCACTAGATATAGATGCGACAAGATGGTGGTACACACACCTTTAATCCTAGCATTCTGGAGACAGAGATCCATCTGGATTTCTGTGAGTTCAAAGCCACACTGGAAACAGCCAGGCATGGTGACACACGCCTTTAATCCCAGGAAGTGATGGCAGGAAGCAGAAAGGTATACAAGATGTGAAAACCAGGAACTAGAGGCTGGTTAAGCTTTTAGGCTTTTAGCAGCAGTTCAGCTGAGATCCATTAGGATGAGGACACAGAGGCTTCCAGTCTGAGGAAACAGGATCAGCTGAGGAATTGGTGAGGCGAGGTAGCTGTGGCTGGTTCTGTTTCTTTGATCTTTCAGCATTCACCCCAATATCTGGCTCCAGGTTTGTTTTTATTAACAAGACCCTTTAAGATTTGTGCTACACAGTGCCTTTGGATCTTTACCAAATCTTTAGTTAAAACATAGACAGACAGACAGACACACACACAGAGACACAGACACAGACACAGACAGACAGACAGACACACACACAGAAGAGAAAACAAACCACTAATGGAGTTTAGCTGAATAGTCTGCTTTCCTATAGCTCCACGTATCTTCTAAGATTCTTTGTGCTTTATGTCATCTCCAAAATGTCCCTCCCAAGTCTGTCTTTCTTTCTTTCTTTCTTTTCTTCTTTCTTTCGTTCTTTCTTTTCTTTCTTTCTTTCTTTCTTTCTTTCTTTCTTTCTTTCTTTCTTTCTTTCTTTCTTTCTTTCTTTCTTTCTTTCCTTCTCTCTTTCTTTCTTTCTCCCTCCCTCCCCCCTCCCTCCCTCTCTCTCCCTCTCTCTCTCTCTCTCTCTCTCTCCCTTCCTTCCTCCCCCATTCTCTCCATCCTTCCTTCCTTCCACTCTTCTTTTTTTTTTTTTTTTTTTTGAGAAAGGATTTCTTTGAGCCTGCCTCCCAAGTGCTGGGATTAAAGGTGTGGGCCAACACAGCCCGGGTTTGTTCCTAAATCTTAAGAATTTCATTTTTTTTTTTAGAAATTGTTTGAATATGATAAATTTTATTCCAGGCTCTTTATGAATCAAATGAGACTGAGGATTTTAAAATAATTTGTCTGAAATGTCCGAACTCTGGAATTTAGGGCTCAGTTCAATACTACACTCATCATTTGTGTTCTCCTCTGAGTGGGAGAAGAAACATGTTTTTCCTAAGAAGGCTTGACTGTGGACTTATTTATTCAGACCTTGACACATTCAGTCAGCAGCTCAGTTGGAGGTTGATTGATTTTAGTTTTGTTTTACCAGTGTCCCAACCATTTTCAGATGAAAACATGTCATTCACCAACATGTTTCTGAATTGAAACTCTGTAGCGGCCAGTGTCAATATTATTTGAAATTATCCTAAATGTCCAAATAGCCATGCCTGCATTTATAAGTAATTCCCTAATGGCTGTGTTAAGAAGTGTGATGTGTTTTTATTAACTTAGGGTCACATTTAGTGTTTGCAAGGCTCAATTATTGCTTACCATCGCCAGATTTGAGAAAGACAAGACCCACAAGCCAACCGCAATTCAAATATCTCAGTAGTAGCTTAGTGCTTAAGTGTTTTAGACAGATGATGTCTCACCCTGAAAACAGTTGAACAATGCTTGATAACTTTTCTTAATACTTCATTCTGTGCAATGATGTGCAGCCATTCTGCTGGGGACTTCATCTTCAGGAAGCGTTGATGTGACTAGTTCTTCTGTGGCGTGGCCTTGGAGTAATTTCCCAAAAGAGATGAGAAAGACATTCCTTATTGAAGGTCGCAAGGGTGCCAATTGTTTCCTCCCTCAATCCTTCTTCATGACTGAATTAACATACACATAATTGCCCTCTAGATTTGTAAGGCTTTTATCATGTATATTTTGGAACAAAATATTCCATAAAGTTATTTTAATCAAAGGGTTAAATTTAGTATTGGTCTCATACATGTTAGAGGAACTAGAATTTTATTTATAGGTCAAGGATTTTCTCTTTTCTTCTCATTGGTATAGACCAGAAAGGAAGTTTCTTCATACAAAATGATTAGGCTGGGATTAAAGAGTAATCCTCTTTCTTCATATTTTCTGCATCATAGCTTATGATATGTATGGTATGACTTCTAAAAAACAGTCTTTGTTATTTAATAATGGGAAATTTGTATCTTTCTAAGATTTTTTCATACATTAGTTCATTAAAATCTGCATCTTTCAAAAATATGCATGTATGTGTGTGATACAACTTACATGTCTGTAACTGCATCTATAAGTAATATTTATAATATATAATATAATGTGTGCCTTATAAGTGGAATCTATATACTTACCCAGTATATACTATAATATCACAAGTGTGATATTTTACATCTATAACATATATATATATATATATGCATATTACATGCTCAAATACAGTCTATCCACAATTAGCTGTAGTTTGAGAAAAGTTCGTTAAAATAACTTTATGGAATATTTTGTTCCACAATATACATGTTTATAAGCCTTAAAAATCTAGAGGGCAATTATGTTTATGTTAATTCAGAGGCTGCTTCATGAGACCTGACTACAAATGTACATCCCTTCCAGCCAGTAGCTCACTGGTATTAGTTGCTAACTGCCTAATCATAAGATTAGTAGTGTGAAGTCTTTCTGTTAAAAAGCTTCCAGATACACTTAAAAATATAATCAAATATAGCAATAACCAACACGATTTCAAGACACTTAAGGCATAAGCCATAAGTGTATAGCATTCTAGCGATGCCAGGAACACATATGGCTTGCTTGTTTTCTGCTCTGTGGTGTTTCCCTACTGTTGGCAGGAGCAAAAGCACACCCCGATTGAGTCCACAGACAGTATTTACATGTGTGCTTCATAACAAATGTAGTCTGTAATGAGGCTCTGTCTTTAATTGGTTGGAACAATCTCAAGTGTTCTTTAGTTCTTCAAAATTACGGGGAATGTTGCTCCACTATCTTTAAAGGTTTCTGTTTCTCTTTCAATAATACCTAGAGGATTAACCTTGAAGAAGGTCCTATGTGGTGCTGTCACTTCTTATGTTTATTTTTTCTTGCTGCTCTCTCCTGTGTTTCATTGACCTGCCTGAGGTTCTTTCATAAGCTAAGACTTTTATACACTATTCCTCCCCCAGTGGAGTGCGTTTGTAGAGCATTTGTTGAGAAGGCCTCAGTTCACAGTAACAGGAGTCTTTGTTTTACATATTCATTTAATGAAATGACATTTTATTGAATAGATGAAACATTTTTTTTTCTAAATCATTTGATGTTGCTTTCATTGTTTTATTTTCTCTTGAGGTTGTCCACCTGAGTAAAAATTAAGCCTACAGAAGTGTATGGTGAAAATATAGTTCTGATTTTACTTAATTGAGGTCTCCTAATATAAATAAATGTATTCACAAGTACATATCTTTACTTATAAGTGTGACAGGGAAAGAGTAGAAGTATGGTTAATGAAGGGATGCCATTCTAATAACATAGGAATCTATAGAGATCTTAGATGAGATCAAGCCATTGTATCAGGTAGCAATGATGATAAAAGATGGTGTTATGATGATAAAATCTTCTGTTCAGATGACTTTTGATTTCATTGAGAGTTCTGTGTATCACTTCTTTGTATTCCAGTCTAAAGTGCATGCATTTCTCATGGAATTCCTAAGGACACTTCACATGCCTCTTCTAGCATCCATGCATGGCCTTCACTATAAAGTTCCATTGTAAGCAGCCAAACAGAGGTAGGATTCTAAGGGGTTGGGAGCAGTCATTCCGTTCACGGTCAGACATTCTGGTTCTGGTTAAGGTTCAGATCTGTATCACAGAATCACACTTTATTTGTTGATACTGTGATGATCCAACTAATTTATTCACCACCAAAATAGTGATATTGACAGAACTTTTCAATATAATGGAGATGGGATGATATAATGAGTTAAAGACTTTTAAGTATAGTGCTTGGTGCATATAGTCAGTGGTGGGGTTTTTTTTTCTTTTTTCTTTTTATAAGGGTTGCTTTTCAGGAGTGAGGACACAGCTGAGTGGTGGAATCCCTGTGCAGAAGTGGCTTTTCTTTAAATGCATTACCAGAATTCCTCTTAGCAAGAGAAGGGACTACTTTGCAGAACATGGTTTAGTTGTATTTTTCACAGAAATAGAATGGATGCCCATTGAATAGTCTGGATAACTATGGTAGGAGGAAGAGATAGTGCTAGCTTTAGAGATCAACAAGGATTTGTTGGGGTTTGGAAGAAGGTCTTGGTGGTGAAGGAGTTCAGTAACACAGCAGGAACACAGAGCATAAGGGAAAAAGCACTTTGGAGAGATTTCTTTATGATAAGGATTTTTAAAGGGATTTTACTATTAAAGTCATTTTATATCATATCAGTTTGTCTGATCCTAATTTTAGTAGTCATCCATACAAATATTCTTGGATGTCCTGGCACTTTGAGAAGTAAGGAGACCGTGGACGTTCCAGTGGAGCTACTCTTTGCTGCACAAGAAGTGTGGTGGTCATCCTTAGAGGTGACTTTAGACTGGGGATAGAGAACACAGCAGATGTAAGAATTCAGAGTCCAGGCTGAAGAGAGATCAAGTCACCATCCTTACGTCAACTTATCCTTGGAGGTTTTGGGAAAGAATCAAGATACGTGGTAGTACTTTAGACAAAACTGGTGCTTCAGTAACATTAGAAGTCTGTGGCATCATTAAAAAGGAGACAATGGTCTCCGGTTAAGCCCAAGATATAACATTCAGAGCATCCCTGCTCTGCTGGAAATGGCATCTGCAGGCTTCAATGAATTGAGAACATAGAAAGTTCAGAAGAATGTTTTCCTGGTGTTGTTAGGAGCAGGAGCCAACCCCTGGCAGTGTGCTGTGTTTCTCCCTCCTTTACACCCCCTCCACTTCTCCTCCTCCCTGTCTTTCTTTTCCCTCCCACCCTCCCACTCTCTTCCATCTTTCCCTCTTCCATCTTGTCCTTTTCCTGTTTCTTCCTCTTCCTGCTCTCTACCCCACTCACCTGATTTTATATATGTTATGTTTTAGATACATTGGTTCTAAACACACCTATACCTTCTCACTGAGGTCTTATATTTATTTATAACTTTTATTTGTTGTGCCTTAGAAACTTCCAGTGTGTCTTCAAATTCATTCCCATAATTCTCTTTGGTATTTTCCAAGTTCACATATCCAAGAGAGAGGGCCTAATTACACTAATTCAGGTTTCCAAATCAGGTCTGTGAATGGCCCTACTTGAGTGTCACTCTACCTGCTTTGAGTGACCTAAGACAGATTACTGATAGAAAATATGACTGATACGAGCTCTATAATTGATCATATATTTTCAGGTGTAAGTTTTTTCCGTAATGAACCTAGTTAGTTAAATTAGACTTTCTGAACATATTATGTATTCACTTTTGTTTGGGCTGTATTTTTTTTCTGGCCCATAGCATATGCAGAATAATGAATCTGAATGAATGCAGCAGAAGTCAAGTGTCTTTGCTGACTTCTTGAATTCTCTATGGAAATTACCAGTCTTGGTTGACACTTCCTAATACTGATCCCTCTTCAAAGACAAAATGAATGACATAGCCCAGTAGGATTATTCCTAAGATGTATGCTAAAAATAAGTGGGTAAACATCTGAGCCCTTGCCCAGTCCTTCCTTTTCATGCATTGCAAGGGAGATGCCAGAGAATCATTATCTCTTTCCTGTCCTCAGAACAGAGCCCACATATTGAATACCTGAGTGACAAGCAATCTGGCCTATCCATATGACCATATTGTTTCCATCCCCTAATTAGCCTGGTCCTCACTGTGCTGATGAGGAAACAGATGCATGAGGCAGCAAATTACCTTCTTTTCGCCTCTGAACACCGAAAAAAGACACAGCATTTAATTGTCTCATTTGAACTTGGGCCATTCAAAAGCAGTAAAGTGGAAATATTCACGAAGGGCACGGTGCTTTTTAAAAAACATGTTTCCTTTTCATTTAAAAGTGACCACCAAATATTGAATCAAATTAATAGGAATTTTGGCAACTTCAGTTGGAAATGATCATTTCTTATTATAAGACAGGGAGCCATTTGGATCATTAATTGACATGTGGATAAATGGAGATGAATGTAAAGTGTTTATGGTCCCGAGGGTGTCCTGTGTGCCTACCTTCATGCCTGCTTCTCAGTCGAATCAATTGTCATGGTTCCTTTTGCATTCTTTATCTGATTGTTTTGGAGGTATAATTCTGCACAGCTATCAGAGTAACAGCCGTGGTGGGATATAAACCAGGCTTGGGCTGCCAATGAGAGCCCCTCCAGCCACTTGACAGACACAGACCATCTTTAGTTTGGATCTTGCCTGCTTGTCAGAACTTTGTAACAATGTGTTATTTTATTCATGCCATTGTGATTTCTAGTCCCTAACATAGGTCCAAGTAGTTGTTGTCAACCAGGATTTTCTGGGCAGTTACTATTCAGCATAAGTTCTACTAACTGTTTTACATAGATAATTCAATCTAATCTGTATACCCCCACCATGATGGTTTCACTGTTACTATATTATTTTGTGGTTCAGGTAACTGGGATCTAAGGAATAAAAAAATGTAAGAATCAGTGTCAAAGACAGCCCTGAAAGTACAAATAGAAACCAAAAATATTTAAACAGCATTATCAAAATTGACTGTAGATTTCTAAGGCATCATCTTTGGGTTTTTGCTTCATGAAGATGAAAAAGTTGCTGTACACACATGTATGCACGTAAATACATGTATGA
The DNA here is from genome assembly GCF_949786415.1 of Peromyscus eremicus. Taxonomy (NCBI): domain Eukaryota; kingdom Metazoa; phylum Chordata; class Mammalia; order Rodentia; family Cricetidae; genus Peromyscus; species Peromyscus eremicus. The sequence continues at coordinate 42,238,639 of NC_081429.1, forward strand.
AAAAATAGTATCCGAAGCCCAATGGATCTACTTGGGATATTAAGTGGTATTTACTCCACATAGTTATGAGATCTTCCTCATCATATCCTTTAAGCTATCAGATGCTCAGTAGATAATTGAGGAAAGAACTCAGACACAATCTAGACACACACACTATGAAATGCACATTACAGATCTCTGGCAAGACCAACCATACTTATGGTTTTATGACATGTAACATGAAGACCCATGAATCAAAACTCAGGCAAAAGAGGAGACTGTTTTAAAAGCAGGGTACGTATATTTACAAACTCTTAAAATTTCCTGTGCCAAGGGTTCACAGAATATCACTATTCAAGGGCCATTGAGATGACAGTGAGTAAAGGGTTCATGCTGAAAAGCTTGATGGTTTGAGTTTGATGTCTGAGACGCACATGATGGAAAGAGAGAACTGACTTTTCAGAATTTGTCCTGAGACTTCCCCACACCATAGTATGTGTTCACCCAGTTCGATACATAAATGTAATAAATTTTAAAACGCCTTTGTTAACTATTAATATAATAAAATTTTCTGAGACATCTGCTGTCTTCCAGGTCTCCTAGTCATATAAGATTAAGGAAACTCAAAACTTTCAATCTACAGAATGAAAAATAACTTTATTAATATTGTCAGAGATTCAATTATAAATTGGGCTAAGTGGCAAAAGGGAAAAATGTAATGACATATAATGAAAGACATTGGAGGGGTGTGTGTGTGTGTGTGTGTGTGTGTGTGTGTGTGTGTGTGTGTGGAAAGGAAATCACATTTGAACTGAAATCTGTAGGGTATAGAGAAAAACTAATTGTTATGGACAAAGTGTCTGATTTGTATTCTAAAATGCTCTTCTGATTTCATCGGGGAGACTGGGACAGAAAAGGGGAAGAGCCAACTGTAAGGAATGAGGCAGCAATGAAAATGGTTAAACAGAGTGAGGGTTGAGAGAGAACTAGGGAGAATTAAACCATCCAAATCTGTTTCAAATGTGGAGGTGATATAAAGTCAGTGATATTTTCATTTGACTGGAAATTAAACTTGGATTTATTTTGTCCTATTCATACTAACTCTTCAGGCCCACGACATAACACCTGACTTTATGTTTTCTATGTATTATTGTCAGTTGTGAAATAATTCCTACTCTTGCCATTTTTTTTGTGAAATCAAATACTATGAGATATGCAAACAGATGATTATAATACAGTGTTATAATTTAAATAATAGTTACTTAAAGTGTATTTTTATGGGCATGCATACCATAGCTTAATTATGCAGAGATGGTTTGATAGGGACAGTGAGTTGAGAGATTGGTATTTTAGGATTTAATCAATTATTGAAACATTTTTAGTGGTGAGAAATGCAAAGATAGAAAACTCAGTGATTTCATGGGTTATTAAACACTCTTGAGAAAGGGAAAAGGTCATGAGTGGGTGAAATATAAAAAAATTAAAGTCTGGAGTAATACAATATGGGTATCATACTCAAATATTAGTAAACTATAGTTTCATGTAAATGAATTACCAAAATTCATAATTTCAATATAAATACACAACAGAAGCATTCAAATCTTGGGTGAATAGTGTTCTGTGTTGCCATATGGAGAATCAAGAAGAACCTGGGTATGTGGACTGTGGAAGAATAGCAAGAGTTAAGAGGTTCCCCATGCCATCTAATTTGAGTGATCACAAGGTCCTTGCAACCAATAAAAACAAGTGCTACCAGGAAGAATGGCTGTGAGCTGATGCTTCAGCAGATTGTAAGTTATCTGTACATCCTATCAGGAGTTTCCACCAGCAGTGAACTGAAATGATGGCATTGTATCTGTGGAGCCAGGGAGATGGCTCATTGAGTATAGGCACTTGCTGCAGAAGTCAGGCAAACTGAGTTCATCACTGCAACTCATGCCAATGTGGAGGGAGAGAACTTACTCTACCCTTAGAAGGAGAACTTGACTTTGTCAAGAGAGAAAAGGGGCAGGACAAAGCTTCCTGGGTGTTGAAATGATGATCGAAGAGTTTATTAAGAAAGTGGAGGATCGTGACAGTATCGGAAAGGTTCAGTCATAGGACTCTTCCTGAGAGACCATGTTTCTTCAAAGCTGTGGTTCCCTGGGGCTTAGAATAAGTGGCCCTGACAGGGGCTAGTCCTTTGGTGACCAGGAGCTTCTAATACCCGTGAGGCTGTTCCTACAGGAGCATCAGTCGAAGCTTGGCAAGCACAAAATAAAGTTGGCACCACTATACGACCCACATAAACATTTCAGTAACTTGTGACTTAGTTACTGAATCATATTGCCCTTTCCAAAGTACCTATTTGCAGAACAACTGGGCAAAATAATTACCTATTTTGTCCGCTTTGGTGTTTTTTTTTTGTTTTTACTTACTTCTCTCTTATGAAAATTAAGTGTAAATAATGTAATCAATAAAATAAATAACTTTAAAATTTATAATTCTTAAACTCACACATAGTTTTATTAAAATGTAATTTTAAAGATTTTTATAAATTACTTTTAATAGCAACTTTACAGTGCTTATCAAGGATTACTCGTCTTATTAGAAAAATCAGGATTATTGTAAATAGTTTAACACAATATGGGTTAATCTCATTACATCTATTTATTTTCATGATAGTTATAGCCCTGTATATATTTTAATGGATTAGCATTTTCAGTGAATTTTTAAAATACCATAGATATATTTAGTTTATTGGAATTAAACCTAGGGTCCCACACATGCCCGAAAAGGGCTCAGCTATGCCGCAAGAGCTTTGCAGTTTTGTTAAGCCTTGATCTTGTGATCTCAGCTTCCTGGGTGTTGGTAATTATAGTCCTGTTCTACAAGGTCAGGATTACTATAAAATCTTACAGGCATGTTCTTAGACACTTCAAGAAAAACAAATGCTGAATAACTGAAAATTACATTATGAGTAAACTATAGTTTCAGTGTATACTCAAAAATTAATAAGTTATGTTTCTAAAAGAAGTGCATTTAATTTTTAAAATTAAAATTTATTTTTCTAATTATTTTGTGCAAGCCATTCCAACCACATACATCTGGGCTACTATATGATAATTATGAAGGCATATACTATGTAATTTTCAAATGAAGGACATGCATATAGTGTCCTCAAGCACAATTTCCTTTTTTGAATACATTTAGAATCGTTTCTTCTACTTTTAAAATATAAACATGGGTAATCACTGTCTGTGCCCCACCTACTGGGGACAGGAGAGTAGAACTTGTTAGTAACTCCACAGAAAGACAATACCTCTATTCTCAATTTATAAAATACTTGATAATTATTAGGGTTACCAATAAACACTGATCCCACCACCCCATACATGGTGATTAAATATAGTCTATTATTAGTAACATTTGAAAAAGAAAAATTAAAAAAAAAACCTACATGTTAGACTATGTGGAAAATCTTTTTTTTGTTTGTTTCCCTTCTGAATTTAATTAGCACGTTTTTCTAGAATCATTGCCCAGAAATCGTGATGTAAAACAAATTTTCACTTTGTCAAAATGCATTTGGGGCTCTATTATGAACTGCTGCCAGGGGTTGGAAAATGGTGAGGAGCGCAAACCTGCTTTTACGTGCCAGTTTTGACAAAACCTGTAAACACCACATTCATCATCACATTTCCCCGTTGCAGTGGTTATTGGTAGAGTCAGTACAAACAATTCATTTCTCCCAGGCCTGTCAGAAAGATGAAATAATTGTCATGACAGAATAATAATTACCGTCTTCCACGATCTGTTGGCCACGTTGATGTTTAACAGCAATAGCATATATACAATCAGGACAGACACAGGTGTTTTCTGAATTGTAGGCCTCTGCATTTTTTCCCTCTATAGTTCCACATGACAATGGATATTTGTGTGTTAGTCTTACATTATTGAGATGGTCATTTCCTTCATAGTTAACTTCATAAAAAAACTAAGCATGCAAAGTCACCCAAGAAGTAACAATATTTAGCAACAAATTATTTGAAGGATGGTATTCTTATTTACTTAATAAAAGTTAAATTAATTGGCATATGTTATAATAATGTAACAAACTACGTCAACTTGCTACTCACTCTCATTTAATCTCTTGTTCAGTGAAATTCAAAGCGTGGACAATAGTCACAGGCCAGTGCTCCATGACTAAGAACAAGAGTTGAATCATACCAGCTAGAAATGTTGTATCAGTTTGATATTATGTCATATGTTAAAGAGGACTATAAAGTGAGACTTTGAAACTATTACAAACCACATATCCTTTCAGTAAATGCAGGCTAAGAAGTATTACTACTTCTGTTCCCAAACTATCAGTTTCTCAGCATTTGTCTTTCTTGAAATTCATTAAAGGGAAGTGATATTTTTTGGCATGTTACTCAAGACTTCTCAAATTAAATGTTTATTAGTTTTTTTTCTATTTGTAAGTAAGTGGTGTGAGAACTTGTGAAGAAGAGGTCGAAAACTTCCACAGAGATTAGAATCTTGTAGATCTGGGGTTAAATGAGAAACCACTTTGATCTGTACCACCTGGGTCGTTACATATATTTTCTGAGGTTTTGTTTTCATACCTGTAAAATTGTATAGAAATGTCTGTTATTATATCAGATGTTTGCTGTGTCGACCTGCATCTAGATTCCAGGGTGTCTAAATCTCCTTTGTTCTATCCTTCCCATGTATCAAAAAGATTGGATTTAGAAAACACACACACACTTTTTATAATGCAAGGTACCTATTTATCAAACCAACTCATGATTGATAATCTTGAATATTGGTAGTTCAATTAGAATGTAGTTGATTGGAGTTTACATGACTTAAATGTTTTTAAAAATCATAGCTTTAGTTTTAAAATGATATTTAACATATGTGTTAGATTTCTGACCTTGTATCTAATACTAATTAAATCATTTAAAAAAGGAAAGGCATTGATTCATGGTTACAGAGGATTCAGTCCAAGGTGTCCACCTTTGCTTAGAGTTTGACAAAGCTTAGTGTTAAGGTGGCAAAAAGCATGGATGTAAAGAGACTGTTCAGTTTAGTTCATGGTCGCCAGGAAGAGGGAGGAAGTGGGGGAGAGGAGGAGAAGGGAACAGAGAGAGGGCATGAAGAAGGCATGGAGGAAGAGGATGAGGAAGAAGTTTTTAGTATTTCTTGTTTTCCTTTCATGATGTTATATTGTACACATATATAAGTGTGTTTATATATACATATATCCTTTGCTAGATTCCACATGTGAGAGAGAACATGACTTTTTTTATCTTTCTCAGATCGTGTAACATTGCTTAATATTATATACACTCTAAGCCCATCACTCTTCCTGTACATTTGAACTTCATTTTTCTTTAGAGCCGAGTAGAATTCTGTTGTGCAAATACATCAAAATTTCATTACCTATTCATCTGGTGATGGGCCACTAGGTTGGATCTAATTCTGTGCTGTAGTGTTTCAGCTATTTTCTTCACCTTTGTTGCAGTTATTAAGCTGCTAAAGAGCAAGGGCATTTGTAGGGTTCAATGATAACTAAATCATAAAGAAAAGCCAGTAATGACTCCCTTTTCCTGGTCATTTATCTATGCTACTCACTATGTGTGAGTCCTGTTCTCAGAGACCCACTTCGTTACACATATCCATCGCTGACCTCTTCCAGCCCTGTGTCCTGTAATCTCTGCTGCAGTCCAGACAGCCAGGAACTCTGGGCCTCTTAACTCCAACTTGAGCAACATCATGGAACATCTGTGATGACTCCAGGACTCATTGCTTATAGAACTGAACAGCTAAGCCCCTGTTCCAGTACTGGGCCAGCCTCTCTTGAGCCACATTTGTAGATTTAGTTGAAAATTTTCATCTAATGAGGCACTTGCTCTTTCAACCAGAAGCTGCTTCTCAAACTGATGACAGGCCTATTCATGAACAAAGCACTAAGAGGTTGGTACTCTCTACTAGCTGGAGTTGTTGCGAGAAACTTATCTAAACTCTTTTTGGGACAGAAAAATGGCTAAAGGCTAGTTATGCCTTGATCTAGTCAAGGTAACAACAAATAATGAAATAGTAGATGGGGCATCTACAACCAGATGTGTAAACTACTGGTAGATGCATCAAAACTACAGCTTAAAAGCACAGCCTGTTGTGAACTTACTTGATATTGAAGACTTCTTTGATATTGAAATTTGTAATTGAATTTGTAAGTATTGGGATGTGTCAATGTTCTGAAAAATTTGAAAAACTGTTTGGTTTAAATAATATTCATATATTTTAGTAAGCAGAGCTAAAGAAAACTGATGTTATATTTGGAAACAAAAGCAAAGGGAATATGTTGTAAGTGGTAATCAGTATTTATATGCCAATAGCCAAGATATTGATCCATTAGATAGCTGAGAAGCTGAAAGAAAGGGAAAAGATTAAACATGCACTATCAGACTGACTTATAGGCGACACTGAGATGCTGCAGGTTTGTTATCACGTACAAAGCAATGCATTAATATTTTCTTTAAAAAAACCTTAAAGATGTAGTATCATTAATATCTTATGGAAAGCTTTAAGAGATTTACCTTTGCAACCATTACCTACAGAAAGCAGTAGCCAGGAAATAAGCGACATAGCAAAGCACACTGTGGAGCCCAAAGCATACTATCTTTTTACAACTGCTATTTTTTAGACCTACAAGTGAGTCATATTGCTCTAAAGTCGCAGTTTCATTCATAGTGGTGATATTATAGTCGTAGTACAGAATGTCGTTGGGATAAACATATACCAGAAAGCAAGTTTACAGTAGTATGGAAATGTAGCTCCATTTCATTTTGTTGAAAGTGTTCCTCAGTGCCTACTCCTCTGACACATTATTAAAAGAGGCATTCACAGCAAAAAGTGCATAGTGCTTTCATCTGGGGAGAAAATATTGATATGCTTTTTGACTCTAGACATTCAAGATCAGATGATGAGCCCCTTATTCTCGCTCTCAATTTTCTTCTCTCCCTCCCTTCCCCGCTTCCTTTCTTCTTCTTATTTTGTTTTAGGGGTAGTCTTCCCATCTAGCCTCATCGGCCCCAAACTCCCTTTGTAGAACAGGCTGACCTCAAATTCTGTAATCCTGCCTTGGATGCTGGAGCCTGGGCTTGCAGTCATGAGACACTGTGCATGGCATGAATGCTCAGTTTCTATAGTTGGACATTGCAATACAGCTAACATTTTGAAAAATAAGATTTGGTTCAAGTCTATAGTAATCTAAAAATTAACACCGGCCTGCTGATTTTGGAAAGAAATATTGTTTTACTTATAGGAAACAATTTCTAACCATTGTAAGTTTTTTTTAAAAAATCAGTATTATGGAAGATATAAAGTAAACCAATCATATTCATGTGATTATGCTGAATTCTAAATATCCTTGGATATTTATAATAATTATTAAAATGATAGGCTTTATTTGCCTAGAAAACATCTACTAATGTCTCATCTGGATAAGGTTGTACGTATTTCAAAAGACACCCCCAGAAAAAAAAAGCTCTTCTGTTGAAATCATAATGATAGTTTTGACTTGTAAAATTCAATAGTAGTTATTTATTATAGATATCAAATGTATTTCTTTTAAATAGATAAAACATTTTGGGACCTCAGGGTGATTTAGATACTTATAGTGAATGTATAAACTGCTGTTTTTAGGGGTTTATAGTTAATTTCACTTAAAACTTGAAATTTGTTTTTGTGTCATTCAGATAAAACACAGGCTTATTTTCATTAATGTGATATAGAATTTTGCATAGAAGAAAAATGCAGAGGCCTTCATTTCCAAACAGGCGAGAAAATGCAATCTATGAAGAGAACTGAGGTAATCAAGGGTGTGACTGAGTGTTTGAGACAAATAGCCAAGGGATGAATAGTAGAAGCTATGCAAGCAAAAACAAAAACAAAAAAACCAATCCCAAACAAAAAACCCAATCCCAAATAAGCAAGCAAATAAAGTTAAAAAAAAAAAAAAAAGAACAGGCCAAGTTCAGAGTCAGTCACCTGGATTCTAGCCCTGGGTCTCAAGCAAATATTTGAGTCAGTGAAGATCTTCTCCATTCCATGTTCTTTTTTTGTTTGTTTGTTTGTTTGTTTTTCGAGACAGTGTTTCTCTGTGTAGTTTTGCTCCTAACCTGGAACTCACTTTGTAGACCAGGCTGGCCTTGAACTCACAGAGATCCACCTGCCTCTGCCTCCTGAGTGCTGAGATTAAAGGCATACACCACCACCGCCCGGCTTCATATTCTAAGGAAGCCATATACACTTCAAAGAGTAAAAAAATATAGATTATTAAAAGTATAGATTATTATTATCTTTTTATTTTTGCTCCCTCATTAATGCAACAAGCAGGTGTCCTATCGCAATTACTGTTTCTTCATCCTTTAGTGTTTGCTATTTCCAGGAAATTTCAAACAAAAATAATGAAACCACCAAGACTTACCCTTACCGATTTTGTTTCAGCTTTTACTTTGATCTCCATTTTTGAAATTAGAATGTTCTTGCAATAAGAAAGAGTTAATGTTATGTTCTACTTTTCAATGTGTGTGTGTGTGTGTGTGTGTGTATGTGTGTTTGTATGCATCCACATTCGTGTGGAGGCCAGCCAGTGATGTCTTGTTTTTCCTCTATCACTTTTCATCTTACTTTTTTTGAGACAGAGTCTCTTGTCGAGCCTGAGCTCACCGTTGCCAGGACTAGCAACCTAAGGTGATCTGCTGGTCTCTGCACCCCAGCACTAGGGTGACAGGAACGCACCACTGTGAGTGCTGGGGATCCAGATCTCACACTTGTTTTGCAGGCACCTTACAAACCCAGCCACATCCCCAGTCATAGGGATACATGCTTTAGTTCACCTTCCTCCTTTTAAAATGAATAATAAGCCGTGGCACATTATCATAAATTCTGAATGGCTAAGAAATCTGTCTTCTTTATTTTGCCCAGTTTTCAACACTGTGATCCTATCTGCTTCATTTTTGTATCGGGTGTGCATCTTTTAAAATATCAGCAACAGACAGTGGAGAACTAAACAACAATGGAGTGAGACTGTCACTCTGATCTCCCTTCTAGTAATCACTCTACTGATTCAGTTCATATTAGTCCACATGGTCTAAGTTTTTTTTTTTTCATAATGAGAACTTGCTCTCTTCTCTCCACCACATCCACATCCACATCCACCTCTCCTCCCCTCCCCTCCCCTCCCCTCCCCTCTCCTCTCCCCCCCTCCCCTCCCCTCTCCTCTCCTCCCCTCCTCTCCCCTCCCCTCTCCTCTCCTTTCCTCCCCTCCCCTGCCCTCTCCTCTCCCCCCCTCCCCTCCCCTCTCCTCTCCCCCCCTCCCCTCTCCTCTCCTCTCCTCCCCTCCCCTCCCCTCTCCTCTCCTCTCCTCTCCTCCCCTCCCCTCTCCTCTCCTCCCCTCCCCTCCCCTCTCCTCTCCCCCCCTCCCCTCCCCTCTCCTCTCCTCCCCTCCCCTCTCCTCTCCTCCCCTGCTCTCCCCTCCCCTCCTCTCCCCTCCTCTCTTCTCCCTTCCCCCCCTCCTCTCCTCTTTTCTCTTTTCCATCCTTCCACTTTCTATCTTGCTATGAAACCTTGGATCTCTGATCCTTCTGCTTCAACCTCTCAAGTGCTAGGATTACAGAGCTACACCACCAAGTCTAGCCATGTTTCCCTGGTTTAATAGATTATGTTATCTTAGTGAACTTTATCCTGATTAATAATATAATAAATGTTTTTGAAAGGCTACTATATGTAAGACATTGATGTTTTTTGCAAAAGGTCGTTTATTAACCCTGACTTGCTCTTGTAAAAAGAATTATTTTCAACTCTGTGTAATAAAAATTATCTGGTATGTATTTGTTCAAAACTTTATTCTAGAAAGCTGACATAGTTATTTAAAACATATTTACTTCTACCTGCATCAGATTGAATTATTGTGTGACATCATGCATTGCTGTTTAAGTATTCTAACTTTTCAACTAAGCTTTTCGATGTGAACAGAAATAAAAGTAATGAAATTCTTTCATGAATTATCAGAGTCTAATTGATACGCCCACATTGAAATGTAAAAGTATCCATCTTAGAATTGCTAAGATATAATTTGCTCTTACCCGATTACAATTATTTAATGGGGCAACAACTATAAAAGCAAATTCAATCTTTTTTTTTTTTTTTTTAATGACTGTCGCAGTGAAACTTCCTGGAAATATTCACTCCTCATTCACAAGAAAGAAAAGAATACAGGTCTATGTTCACAAAAGACATCTTTTCACCTACTCAGTGATGAAGAATGAGCAAAAGAAAAAATGCATATTTTTTAGTCATTCTGCTTTGATAATATATGTACTCATATTTCATAGAAACTGTGCATAGAAGTATAATACAAGACTGGAAAAAGTTGAGCAAAGTAGTCTTGATTTCAATGTAACAAACGTTTTCATCGTTTCTAGCTAAGGTGATTGGATTTCAGGAGAATAAGGGGTATCATTACTGGAAGAGTTCCTGGGGTTCCTGAAACCCTCTCCCATAAAACTAACCCCCATCCCATCATTCCAAATGGGTAACCAGAGGAGGCATTTTGCATTCCACCTGAGCAGTGCTGGTTGTTGATGGACAAGTGTTGTGTACAGAGTGCATCCCTGGGTTAGGGCCTGTGGGAAACTGCTGCCTTTCAAGAAAGGTTTGCATGCCAATTACCCTTCCCCTTATTTCTCTGTTTAATATTTAGACAAGGTGATTAAGCCCAAAATTTAAATTTCTCACTGTTTTTGCATGTATCATAAATGGGATGGTAATTCTGCATTATGAAACACAGGGCAATTAATCACCTTTTGAACTGAGTCATGCAGCTAATTGAATGAAACTATCTTGGGACACACACAAAATAATTAGTTTGTGCCTCTTAGGCTGTTGGTATCAGGATATTTATTATAATATGTCATTTTTCTGCCTGTGAGAACATTAATGCAGAATAATATTTTCATTCTTTTGGCTTTTCTTTCTTAATGTGTGAGTCCATTTGTGTATAAAGTTTAACGCCTAAATATAATTTGAAAATTCTGTGGTAGATAAGATAAATTTACCGTTCATAATCACATGTGTAGCTAGAGTTTTCCTGCCTGGCCCACAGTCAGGACAAATCTCTCTCACCCGCCAGTCCCACAGCCACTCAGACCCAACCAAATAAACACAGAGGCTTATATTGCTTACAAACTGTATGGCCGTGGCAGGCTTCTTGCTAACTGTTCTTATATCTTTTTTTTTTTTTTTTTTTTTTTTTTTTGGTTTTTCGAGACAGGGTTTCTCTGTGTAGCTTTGCGCCTTTCCTGGAACTCACTTGGTAGCCCAGGCTGGCCTCGAACTCACAGAGATCCACCTGGCTCTGCCTCCCGAGTGCTGGGATTAAAGGCGTGCGCCACCACCGCCCAGCTGTTCTTATATCTTAAATTAATCCATTTCCATTAATCTATACCTTGCCACATGGCTCGTGGCTTACCGGGATCTTCCCATGCGGCTTGTCATGGTGGCGGCTGGCAGTGTCTCCCTCTCAGCCTTCCACTTCCCAGAATTCTTTTCCTTGTCCCGCCTATACTTCCTGCCTAGCCAATGGCCAATCAGTGATTTATTTACTGACCAATCATCAACACACTTGACATACAGACCATCCCACAGCACACATGAGCGCATTTGTTGTAAGATTAGTATATGGGTGTGTGTGTGTGTGTGTGTGTGTGTGTGTGTGTGTGTGTGTGTACAATATTTCAAATATTTTTATTGTCTGGAGAAGCTGAATTATGAAGGAAAGCATGGCACTTGTAATAAATGATGGACTTCAATATGCATACAGTTTGTTTGCTCACCTGCCACCCTTTGAGTGCATGTGATGAACCTGTGCTGTATAACGAATTAAAAAATGAGCTAGGCTGCATTCCTCTTCTTTGAGAAGCTGGGAGGGTGGGGAGGAGTTTGGGGGCAGGAAACAATGATTAGAATATATTCTATAAACAAAAATATTTTCTCTTAAAATTATACTTTTTTCTCTCCTTTTATTGAATGTAGATTCTTGTTTCATACAATATAATCTGAATATATTTTCCTCTCCCTCTAATCCACTGAATTCCTCATTACCTCCTCCCCATCTAGATCCACTCCCTTTCTGTCTCTTATTAGAAAAGGACAGAATTCCAAAAGACAACAGTAAAATATAACAAAATAAAATATGAGATAAAATGCAAACTATCATATAGAAGTTGGACAAGTCAAGTCAACAGAAAAGCAAAAGAGCCCCAAGAGAAGGCACAAGAACCCGAGACCCACTGATTTACACTTCCAGGAGTCTCATAAAAGTACAAAACTGAAAACTATAGTGTATATGCAGAAGACCTGGCAAAGTCCTGTGTAGTTCATGTGCTTGCTGCTCCAGACTCTATGAGTTCATACAAGCTCTACTCAGTTGTTTTAGAGGGCCCTGGTCTCCTGGTGTCTTCTGGGTCCTCTGTCTTCCTCATTCTTTCTGCCTCCTTCTGCCTGGTTCCCTGTGCTCTGAGGGGAGTGATTTGATGGAGTCATAAACAAACTATTATCAATTAAAAAAAAAAGCTTCTCTTTCCTTGCCCAGCCACCCACTCTTTTACTGGCAAGATTTCCATCTTAGTTTTCATCACCCATCAAATACATCTCCAAGCTGGGCGGTGGTGGCACACACTTTTAAACCCAGCACTTGGCAGGCAGAGGGAGGCAGATCTCTGTGAGTTCAAGGCCAGCTTGGGTCTACAAAGCAAGTTCCAGGACAGTCAGAGCTGTTACACAGAGAAACCCTGTCTCGAAAAATTCTACCTCCTTGTTTACTTATTTCGCACACTCATTCATTTCTATCCAGTACATACTCTTTCATCCAACTCCTTTTGTTGAACTTAAAAATGTACTTTATTTTCTCTACATGAATGTTTTGCCTGTATGTGTACCACATGAGGTAGCCACAGAGGTCAGAGAGAGTGTGTGGATCCTCTGGAGCAACCAGCTGTGAGCCAGCAGGTAGAGGCTATGAATCGAGCCCTCATCCTCTGGAAGAGCAGCCAGTGATCTTAACTACTGAACCATCTGGGCATTCACACTACACTTCCTGAATGATTTTTTTTCCTATACAGATCTGATTGTATGAATCTTTCAACTAAAAAGTTGCAGCTCCCAGACATTCAAGGGCAAATGAGTGGACACAGCTTACATGGTCCTTCACGGGGCTTCATTCTGCAATACAAAATCATTATTTTTGCATCTTCCAACACAAGATTACTCTCTTATTACATGCATAAACTGCATATGTTAATGGGACTCATGCTATTTTGCTATTTTGCTACCTGCATCCATTGTGAATTGATGAGAGCTAAGCTCCTTTTGTCCCTTTTGTACCACCAGATCCCAAAGTCTGGTCATCACTTTTTACATTCATAATTTTTTTGACTTTCACATGTAAGAGGGAATGGTGCCACTTTTCCTGTTCTATATCTGGCTTATTTTAACTAATATAATGTCCATATTCTATTAATTGAAATAATTAATTGAATTCCATCTGTATTGCTTAACGTGACAAGAAAACACTCCTCTCTTTGGTTCCATAATATTCCATTATTTATGGGTGTTATAATTTGTTTATCCATTCATCAATATGGCCACCAAAAACCCTGGGTGTATATTCATTTCTTTGTAGTGATGAGTTCTTTCCTTTGGATATATACACAGGGTGGGGCTGCCGAATTGTGTGGTATATTTTTTTCTAGTTTTTTAAGAACCTCAATTTATATTTCTGTATTGGCTACATTCACTTACAACTCTACCAATTATTTTGTCCAGTCTGCTTTAAATGTTGCAGTACTGGATTACTTGAATCTTAGGTAAGGATGTACCACCTCATCTATAAGCCCTTTCTGTTTGAATACTGTTCTTTGTTGCTGCTCACAAGATATGTCTCACAGAGGGGCTGGGGATTTAGCTCTGTGGTAGAGCGCTTGCCTAGCAAGCACAAGGCCTTGGGTTCGTTCCTCAGCTCTGAAAAAAAAAAAGATATGTCTTACAGATCCCTACATATATTAAAAAAAAAACACCAAAGAGAAATTTCTTACCATTAGCTTTCCCAGTATCTCATTCTCTTTAACGAGAATTGTTCTCTCATTTGCCTTTTTATGATACTTTTGTGAAATATTATCATTAACTGTCATCTTTCTCCATTTCCATAATCATCTTTCCAATGCTTCTGCTCTATTTTATGTGTTTTAGCAAACAGCACTGTACACGATCTATAGTAGGTACCTGGTAATGCGTGTTACAGTTAATTGTGAAGTTCTAATATGTGACTCAGTAGTGTGCTTTCCTGGCATTCTTGAAGCCCGAGTTGAATGCTCAGAGCTGTATCAACTGTCTGTTTTGGCACAGACCACTAATCTCAGCCCTAGAGCAGCTGAGGCCGAAGGATTAGAAGTCTGAGAACACCCTAGCTATCATTAGAAGTTTTCGACCAGCCAGGGCTAGGTAGGCAAGGAAAGGAAGAACAATGGCTGGTTCATCCCATTATATTATAATTTAAAACAGAAGATAGTTTGTTAGCTTGTTAGAACTTTGTATATGAAAAAAATTATGTGATTGTTAAACTTGAGTGATAAAATAGTACAATAGTATTATTAGAGTGTTTTGAGAGAACGTGAATAGTTAGTACTGTATTTCTGGAATTTAAGAAGGCAAAAAATGTGCTTATAGTTTGGGTTGTTAATTAAAAATTAAACAAACTTAAAAGGATTTTCTGTTTGGATTTTACATATTCATCCAGTTCTAATCTATGCTCTTCACTAGGAAACTGTCTTAGCCATTTCAAAAAGTTCTAGCCAGCAAAAGGGAATTCAAGGAGAAAATTGGGTGGTCTAAAAGCTGTTGAATGAATTTTAATGTGGTTATTAAAAATAAAGGATTTAGAAATAATTAAACCAAATTATGCTAATAAAAATGTGAGGTAATGATTTAATGGCACTAATCCTGGGAATGGCATAAGACATTCAGCAAGAGCACCATTAAAATGAAATAGAATTGCTCCTGTTATCCCTTTCTGAAGAGGTTCTGTATGGTAACTTGTCAGAGAAGACCAAGAGTCGGTACAGGCCAGAATGATGGCATTACAATGACCTAAAAGACAATGTGGACAGTTTCCTAGAGAAGAATTCAACTGCACACATTCAGGTGAGAAAAAAAAGTGAGACAAAAAAATGTGTAGTGTGAGTATAGAACTAAAATGTGAAGAGTTTTCATTTGGCTTATCTTTCTGTATATTGAAGAAGAGAACAGCAACAGGATGCCTTCTTTATCTTTAACCTAAGATGGTAAATATATTCAGGGATGACTTCTACACACGTCTGAAATATTTACTTTATGATGAGTCATTAGCAGTTGCTAGGATATTTGTGAATCACCCTTCCTATCCCCCTCACCCAAAGATGGCATAGGGAAGTTTGTTATCTGTCTCTGTGACAGATCCCTTGGAGTCCGTCTGAGTTGTGAATACATGAAGAGCACATACTTGGGAACATGAATGTAATAAAAGTTTTGCTTAAGTATAATAAAATGTGAAAAATCGAGGATAGGTAGCTTCAGAAGCAAAGGGGTCATAATTTATTATATTTGTAAAAGTACAGTTGACAATTTCTTTTTGTTAACATGTTATGGAACCCAGTATTGATGATTATTTTTTGAGGTCTGGATGGAGTATATATTTATTCACATATTTTGACAATAAATGAAAACTTCCTGTCTTTCCAAGCTCTGAGAAACACTGGGATCTTAAACATGAAGGATGCTGCGCTTTTCGTGATTTTAATTATGAGTTAGTTTTGCATTTTAAAAACTCGTAGCAGAATATTTGTTTCTTAACCTTCATGATTAATCAACCCAAAGTTGTTTTTTTTTTTAACAGAAGATAAGTAATGAGAGGAGTAGCATGGTATTTATAAACAGCCGACTCAGTCCTTTTATACTTAAGAACAATCAGATGAGGGTGCAATTCGGTAACAATTAATCAGAGCATGCTGATTTCTGTTCCTTCTCCGGTCACTTCATCTTAGACTCTATTTACCCCATCACCTTTCATTCTCCAGAAATGTTTCACACTCATTTATAGCTGCCGTGTCATGACAACCATAAAGCAGTCTGATTATAATGATTTTAAACGTAATATATACAGGTTGTTCTCAATGTATATTCTCTTGCTATTCTTTACCACAGTGTCCGCCTGAGCTAAGTACTGAGAAGAATGCTGTGGAAGCCTTTACTGGATGCTACGTTTTTTTTCTCTCATTGCAAAATATGATGTATAAACATCACATTTAATTTAAAAACACAATGCCCTAGGAAAGTGAATACCGCACTCCACTTGATAAACCATTGTTTTCCGTAGCATAGTTCCATCTGTTCTTGCTTCACCTTGATTTTCTTCTATTTCCTATTCGATGGCTGAGTTTAGCCTGAAGTTTAGAACAACACATTAAGGTGACTTCGGGGGAAGTATTAATATGGTGGTAAACGAGGACGATGCTTCCTTCTTTCCCTGACCAGTTCTGGTCCCCAGAGTGATCCTCAGGCTTCAGATGTGTTCAATACACATTTGGTAAACACATGAATAAAGAAGCATTATCTTTTCAACAGTATATTGCTTCATACTAGGTTTTTTTTTTTGCATGAAAAATGGGAAATTTACTCTCTACTGCTTTGTAATTGGGCTTTCTAAAATTTGAACATTGCTTACCCACTTTTCTGTTAAAAAAACGTAAGTTGAAGTTTTATCTAAGGTATAAATTTTTTTCTCTGCTATGGTATTATTGTTACTCATAGTTTGTCTTTTTCTCATCCCTCTCGGTTAATGAGATTGGCAGTAAATTAATAGATAGCATTTTATTTATTTTTTTGTTGAAGGGATTTAAAAGGCCAAAATTGAATGATCCACTTTTTCATTCTGTTTTCCACTTGCTGCTGTTCACATACTCAGCAATCATGTGCTCTTGACTGTCACAGTGGGCAGTGTGGTACAGAACAGCTTCATCACTGCCTAAAGTTCCACTCGATGTCCCAGGGACAGAGACATTCGCCTTCTATTGAAACTGATAATATGAAAGTATAGGTACGATGATAAAGAGAATGGGAACAATTTGACATTCAAATTTTTCTGTGCTTAAGAATATCCATGCAAATATATCGTCAGCTAAGGAAGTAAGACTGGAATTTAGAGGGAGGGCCAGAGCTGGAGATCGTTTTGGGATTTTCTGTGATGGATTAGGGAATGATCGGAATATGAGTGATAGTACAGATAAAAAATAATGCATAAAATCACCTAATTAGACTTCAGTGATTGAAACAGCACATCATTGGAAGTGATGTTTGCTGAAGAAGAAGGCAATGAAGATGACTGACTTGTTAATGAGCTTAAGTGGGAATAAGAATATATTATGCCCACAAAGTTCCTTCTTCATATCCAGATAATGATAACAGGGTCAACAATGTCAGATATCACAGCATCTTTCATTAAGTTATGACTTAGCCTCAAATGACAAGGGAACAAGAATTGTCCTAACGTATTTTATTTGGATCAGATTCACCTATGGGAACAGAATTACACTTCAGTGGCTTAATAGTGGCAGTTTTCATATTTTTATGATGTGTAGTACATGTTTTTCTTCTCTAAACTGAATGCTGAGAAAATGGTCCTTTTCTTGGAGATTTATAATGTAAAAACAGAATAAGCCAGAGATCTGTAACTCACAACACATCTAAGGATTGACTGTGACTGCTTTATTTTGTTGACATGGAAACAGACCTGGAGAGTGGGAACGACTTACTCAGGACAAACTGTTAGTATGCTTTTCACAGTATCTGATTATGTGGCTGCTCCTATCCACTCCTCTATTACTAATGCAGGAGACATGGATGTTTAGAGATTGTGGTTATATTTATTAGATGTGAAAATGTCATTAATGAATAGTTCTCATAAAAGACTCATGGGATCGTTAAGCCATTTTAATAAGAGATAAAATGCTATTTATTGTTGACTGACACAATTTTCACCTTGCCACAGAAACTCACAAATCAGAAGTTTTTTTTTTTTAAATATTCATACAGATTCTAACAGGGTCTGTGGTTTATCCACAAATTCTTTGAAAGATATCGGTGTAGAAGGGAGAACCCTCAGATAATAAGTGGCTATTCAAACTGACACTTTCCCACTAAGTATTCCTCGGGTCCCTCAGTCTGACAGCTTGTTTGGGGTTGTGTGAAAGACTAACTGTCTTAAATTAGTCTGTCTCCTCAGTAGAAAAGAAGAGACATTGTCACCACCTGAGGCCACTGCAGTAAGTCGCAGAGTAAAGGAATACAATGGAATATCTGTAGACAGACAGAAGCGTTGGTTCCCTCTTTCAGTGGCTTTGGAAAGAAGGTGAAAAAATGCTCTCTTGAATATTTTACCTCTGGTTGATAAAATTAAGCTTAAAATGACCTGTAAGTTTAAAAAAGTCCATAGCTCTACATTTCTTTAAGCATCTTTATATGTATATCTGTGCTATGTAGGCAGATATATTTTATACTTTGAAACAACAAAAACAGCATCAGTGGTATGGCTGTAAGGGAGTATAAATATCCACTCGAAACTTGCCTTTCACAGTGATGACAAATTACTTATCACAAAGATCACAAAAAACTAAAACTAAAAATAGACATGGCCAATATAAAATTTGATAGACAGCAATAAAATAAATACATTTTAAAAAACTTCTTTGGGCCTAACACAAACAATGGTAATCATGCTTTTATTTGCTTTTGTTCTATAAGTATCATTAATAGGCATAGTTGTAGCTGCATTTTTAAATTGTTTATTTTATGTAGATAGGTTCTTTTTGGCTACATATATATCTGTGCCCCACTTGTACGCCTTGGGGCTGCAGAGTCCAGAAGAGGGTGGTGGGTCCCTGGAACTGGAGTTACAGATATTGTAAGATAGCATGTAGATTGCGGGAATTGACTATAGGTAGTCTGAAAAAGTAGACCGAGCTCTTAATCATTGGGTTGTCTCTTCAGCTCCTGTAGCTACATTTTTAATATCTTAATTACTGCAGGGAGAAGGGTTTGTATTATTTTATTTTGTTATTGAAGTCCTTTGCACATATTGTTTCCTTCTGGTCTTAATTGGAGGACACAAATGTAGCTCTTCTAAAAATATTTTTAATTAATTCTCTGAGCATTTCATACATTGTATTTTGATCAGAATCACTCACTCTTCCACAACTTTTCCCCAATTCATCCTAATTCCATACTTCCCCAGTTCTGTGTTCTCATGAAATAAAACAACAACAACAAAAATCATTGATTACAATTCATGCTTTGTGCAGCCATGCATTGGAGCATGGTTAATCTATCAGGGGACACATCTTAAAGGAGAATGATTCTTTACTTCCCAGAAGCTATAAGTGGGACTTCATGCCCACCTTCCTTCCCACTGATGGAATTTTGTCTGGCTTGAAATTATTTGCATCTTTTTTTAAAATAATAGATTTTCAGAATTCTAGTCTATGTGGGGGAAAGAATCAGAGGAAGATTTAGAAACTAAGAGTTGTAGAGTTGGATACTTGATATTTTAAAATAAATGGCCTTTTCATAGTACCATGGAAAGTTTTTAGTCCTCTAGTCAGATGAGTATAAATCTTTTCTTTCTATCTGTCTGTCTGTCTGCCTGTCTGCCTATCTCTATTTATTGCAGTGTTAGGGATGGAGCCCATGGCAATCATGCTTGGCAATCATGGAACCACATAGATAGCCCATAATTTCTATTATCTATATGAGATATATCTCCAATTATTTGAATGACTTACACTAAAATGTGAGAGTGAGAGTTTGAAAATGTGTTTTATTTTCTCATCTTAGACTCTCAGGTTTCTTCCAATAATTTAAAATATATCTTAGAAATATTTTTAAATGATATGGTTTTAAGAAATATATTATTAATTCCACATGATATATTTTCTTGGATATAAAGAATTATGATTTTCCTGGAAATGAAAGTTGAAATTTTAAAAACATTATGACTGTTGTTTTATTATAGTTAATACTTAGGCATATGTCACAGAAAGTTAGTGATAAAGCAAATTATTGCAAACCTAGGACATGTTTGTATCTCAAGTTCACACACACACACACACACATAATTTTAAATGAGCTATTGAAGTATTTAAAATGTCATCAGTTTCTGATCTCTTCAATTAAATATTCATTTTTCATTTCTCCATAGCATGCTGCCATGAATTCCTATAAAGACATGTTGGAGTATTATTAAATTTGACTGACTTATGTATTAAAGGAGAAAGATGAATTTGTTCTTGATTTTAGCTCATATTCACTATTATATCTGGAATATATGTAGTAGTTCATAAATTGTAACTTTGAAATTACGATTATGTGTATACATGTTTTCTCCTTCCCTGTACAAAGGCATTGAAGGTTGATCCGCTGTATTGTTACTCATTTTAATTTTTCTTAGTCTGATGGCTGTTCTACTTTAATCTTTTCAGAAAGCTGAATCTGTCATAGGCCTTTAAGTCTTTTGGGGGGTTGGAGAGTGTATGTGTGAACAAAATGTGCAAGGTCATTGAGACTGTATGATTAAAGAACCTTCCTAAGCTATTCCTTCCCATCATCCTCCCCCTTCATTCCACACATAGCTTCCTGCCCTGCTCCTGACGTCTTTGCCTACCCCTATCAATTTATTTCCTACACTGAAAAGAATGATAGTAACTGCCCAGGCACATATCTGAAAAAGCAGTGGACACTCACAGCCCGTGCCACGTAGGAGAGAGGTGCCACACACAATCCTCCCCTTGTTCTCTTCTATTGTGCCCTGTGCTTTCTCTTGGGATGCAACCTTCATTTCAACTCAGTCTCCCCTCACATGTAAATCCAGCAGGCTTTGTAGATATGAATAGCTGTGCCCTGTAGCAACTAGACAGAAATGAAAGGAATGCATGCCTAAGTCTGAAGTATAGTATTTTGCTACATGGTTGAAGTTTAGCTGTGCTTAATTGTTGGAAAATATTGGGACATTATTCCAGACATTGAAGTTAATAAGTTTTTAATTTTGTAAAGTTCCTTAACTAAGTGATCTCTGGTTATACTTTAACTTCTTTGAATAGCACAGTTGGGTTATTAAAAACAGTGTAGGAGATAAACTAAGCTTGTGCTAATGTTAATTTTAATACTAAGTTAAACTTTATTAACTAAGGAAGAGAAAGAGCTGCTATATTCTCCTGCTCAGTTTCCTGATACAAACATTTTGGTTTTATCCCACTAAAATATATTATGATGGTAGCTAAAGAGTGGAATCCTTTACAAAGGACTAAGCTATGTTCTGTCACAATTCAGTATTTAATTTCATTCTATAACAGTTTAACTTACTGTCTTCTATTTAACATGAAGTAGTGCAAACATCGGTTAATGATTTTTTTTAACACTGTGAAATATGGCTAGAAGCCATCATTAAATTTTTCTTTAGTAAACACATCTCAAATGCCAACTTCTCTTTGAAATATTCTCCTACTAGGCCACAGTACATTTCTGATTTATTCATACTCTGAGTCTTTGTTGTAGTCTCCAGCAATTGCATGGAGACAGCTACTTTCATGACCTCCCCAGCAAACAGGCAGCATGCTAAAAGAACTGCAAACATCTGTTATTCTTCCTTATTCAAAATACTCTCTGTTCTTCACTTTTCTAGGTATCAAAGTGATGAAGATATAGTAACAACTCAGTTTAACATTTACTAACTAACAGACCTAATAAGATTAGACAATTTTGTCAAAACAAATGGGATTTCCTATAAATAGAGAATTTATAGAAACTACCATGCACTGGAGTGTCTTATGCATATTTTATTTGTTTGTTTTTTGTTTTTTTGTTTTTCAAGACAAGGTTTCTCTGTGTAGTTTTGGTGCCTTTCCTCAATCTTGCTCTGTAGACCAGGCTGGCCTCGAACTCACAGAGATCTGCCTGGCTCTGCCTCCTGAGTGCTGGGATTAAAGGTGTGCGCCACCGCTGCCCAGCAGTATATTTTAAATATGGACACTAAGGGTAAAATGTATGATATTAAATACTCAGCTCAATCTATTATTTTGCTAATATATAGGCAACATGCCTCAATGCAAAACATTTCATCAGCATTAGGGAATCTCCTGCTATATATTCTCATTACTTTGTGTGATGTTATGTAATGTGAATCATGATCTGCTTCTACTGGTCAGCCTCAAACATACAGGCAACTAATCAGCTGACTACAACCCACAATGTCCCCTCAGATGTTTCCCTTAGTGTATAAAGAATAGCTTTATAGAAAAAAGAAATACACACAAATACAAACATGCACACATGTACATGTGCATGCACATATAAAGCAAGACATGGTTTCTTACTTGTAATAAAATGACTGAAGGCTGAGACTAGGAGAGTGCCGTGAATTTCAAGCCAGCTTGGAGTAGAATTTTTTGGCTGGTCTTGGATTCTTGATTTTATGCCATAGTTCCTGGTATGGTGTGTACCAACTTGTTTGGGAGATCTCTTGATAGGGTGAAAAGAAGTAGATGCTGTGATTAATGTATACAAATATATACATATTTTATACTTACTGTCAGGGTCTATTGTGAGAATGGTATATTGTACGAAGCAGTAAGAAATTGGCTATAAGCCTGGCACCGTGGCACATGCCTTAAATCACAGCACTTGGAGAGCAGAGGAAGGGAGAACTCTAAGTTCAAGACTAGCCTGGTCTACAGAGTGCATCCCAGGACAGCCCAGGCCATGTAGAGGGACCCTGTCTCAAAGACAACCAAGAAAAATATTGATTATAAATACAGAATTTATGGGGATGGTGATGTTTACACAAGGCAGGTACCCACATGAGGATAACTTCTACTTGGAAATGTCAGTTTTCATGTTTGTCTCAGATCAATGGACAGAATCTGATAGTTTAACTGTTGTCAGTCAAAAGTTAATATAGTGTGAGTTACCAATACAGTCTACATAGAGACGGCAGTAAATATAAATAATGATAATGGAGATAAAACAATGTCAAAACTGTGAAGCTTATTAGAATTTGATTAAGAAAATATGGAATCAGTTGTAATTTAGCTTTGTACTATGATTATGTCTTAGGAGAAAGTTTTAGGAGTAAGTACAATCTTAATCATTGCAATGGAAAATGAATTATATTGAATTTGCTTTCTTTTAAATACATTTTAACTGTTATAGACATTATGGCAACTTTTTGTTGGAAATTACTCAAAATACCTAGTGTTAGTTGAAATTCTTACTCTTTCCATCATCAGAATTTCAGATGTCAGCCGGTATCTATCACTGCTGATAAAATAATTCTGCTAGGTGAATTTTGGTTGGCTAATTATGCAGTATGCTCCATAATAGACAAATGATACTTACAACATCAGTTGAAACTACATGTAAATCTCTTTCCAAGTCATACACAGTGATGATGTGCTGTACTATGCCACAGTAAGGAGGTCATACCCATTCAGAAAGAAACCTGGATGTGAGTTCCAGGAAAATGTGATGAAAAGCACTCTTTAAAAATCTTTTTAAAGTCAGTAATTTGTACTGACCCTAAACAGAAATTGGAAAAAATAAATTACCTCCAATGTATTCAGTGGAGAGAAATGTCCTAGGCAATGAAGCTGACCATGGAAGAGGAAAGCCCAGTGTAATCTTTGTCTCTACAAGATTCCAAATATAACTAGAAAGAGAGACTGAGGACATCGGAGGATTTAAGTTTCAGACAGTAAGTAAAGGGCCTAACAACACTTCGGATGACCAAATTCTGGGGTGCAAAAATGACGTATAGCACACAAGGCAAAGGAAATACGCTGGTGCCGGTCAGAGATATTTTAATAGCCATTTTCTCATCATTGAACCGTGCACACAAATTTCTGAGGTCCTAAGCCCATTAGTTTGGTCTCCTGGTTTCTCCTAGGTTGCGGTATTGAATCTCCATGCCTGTTGTTTATGTACAAACAGAAGCTGCTTTCGCTCTTTCAGTATTTCCTTTTTTTAATGAAAGTTAATGCCTTTTATATGTTGGACAGTACAGACAGAAGCAGCCACAATCCCACTGTGGTGGAATGTACTGAGAAAAACCAAGGCAGGATTATCCACATGACTGGCTACAGTCTATCCATTTGTTCTTTTTGCTTTACAGATAACAATCGGCAGTGTTTTCTTACACTGGGACTGATTAACAGATGTGAGGTCAAACTTAATCTTTTCACTGTTGTTTGCGAGCAGTTTGATTTTCCTAATTATATTGACATTTCTTTGGAAGGCATCCTGAAATCTAACTTGCATGCCTGTCCTCTACAGTCTTCTCCCTTGGAAATCGTCTCTGTTGGGCACAAAAAAGAACCCATAAAATGAAGAATTAGACTTGAAACAAGCAGGAAGGTCCCTTAAAATTCCTTGTGTGTTTGTATGCATTAAAAGTGTACCTTTAACTGGGACACCCTGGTTTGAACCCTAGAGATCACAGACGAAAGCACTGTATTTTTTTTTTTCATTGAGACAGGGTCTCTCTATGTAGTCCTGGCTGTGCTAGAACTCACTCTGTAGATCAGGCTAGTCTTGAACTTAGAGTTCTATCTGCTTCTGCTTCCTGAGTGCTGGGATTAAAAGTGTACACCACCACTGCATGGCATCTTATTTTAATTGTACCTTTGTATAATGAAAATTTACAAATAATTCAGTTCCAATCTGAAGCCTTGGGTTTGAATTTGAAACAAGTTAGCTTAACTTAAATTCTCCATAGCACTGATTTCAAGTTCATGAAGAATGATAGTTATGACTCAGTTTGCCAATAATCGTTTCTGAAGAGCTCAACTTTTCCTTGAAAAACCTACTATAATCATGTAAAAATAAGTAAGACATAAATATAAGGGTTTTGGCAGCTTGAAAGCCAATGGATTTTGGCCAGTATCACAATTTAATTTTTCATAAATTTAATGACTTTTCTGGTGTAATTGTTCTAATGGTTTAAGGATAATTTTAATCTCTCAAATGTCGTATTTGGTCCAATAGCATGACTCTGCCAAATTATAATTTTTTTTTTTTTTAATTGAAAACAGATTCTTCTCTCATACAATATATCCCGACCATAGTTTCCTCTCCCTCTACTACTCCCAGCTCCTCCCCAGGACCCCCCTCTTCCCCAGATCTATGCCCCTACTCTGTTTCCTCTTCAGAAAAGAGCAGGTCTTCAAGAGACAACAACCAAACAGGACAAAACAAGATTCAATAAGACAAAGGCGCACACACACACACACACACACACACACACACACACACACACACAAAAGCCCTTGTATCGAGGCTGGACAAGGCAATCCAGTAGGAGGAAAGGAGTCCCAAGAGCAGGCAAAAGAGTGACAGACACCTATTCCGACTGTTAGGAGTCCCACAGAAACGCTTAGCTAGCAGCCATCACATGAGTCTGGGATCCGGTGCAGACCCATGCTGGTCCGTACTTGCTGCTCAGTACTGAGAGTCCACATGCACCAGTCTTAGTTGATTTGGTGGGCCATGTTCTTCTTGTGTCCACCATGCCCTCTGACTCTAATCTTTCTCCTCTCTTCTGTGGGGTTTCCTCATCTCCAAGGGGAGGGACCTAATGGAGACGCCCCATTCAGACTCTCTCTGCATAACGTCTGGCTGTGGGTCTCTGTGCCTGCCCCTATCTGCTGCTGGAGGAAGCCTCTCTGGTGACGACTGGAAGAGACACAGATCAATGAGTATAGCCGAAAATCATTAGGAACCGTTTCATTGATTTCTTCCTTTTTCTTCCTTTTCTTTCTTTTTTCTTCTTTTTGCCTATCGTGGTTGGTTCTATGATTCCAAGTGTTAGTCCATTTACTGTATAAATTTACAGAAAGTGTTTATAGTATTAAGTCATTAATATTTGGATATTTCCTGTATTCAGTTCTATTTATTTAATAAACGTTACAGATTAAGTTGCAAAGCTGTCTCACTTGGCTCATTAGTTTTCTTGAAGAAAAGCCTCTGGCATTTTACAGACTATGGACATGCTTTCTTTTGGCTTTCCTCGGCACCAGAAACCTGTTGATTTCTGCATATTTGCCTGATTCCTTCAAACATTGTAAGGAATCTTGTTAATCGTAAAGTTTCCCTGGAATCTCTAGGGGTTTTCTATGTATATATTCCCAACTTTTCCAATAATGATTTTGGTTTTTCATAATCAATTTTTATTTACATTTATTTTGGTAATAAATTGAATTTAAGACTTATTCCCCGAGTGTCGTTAAACAAAATGAGTAAAGGAACTGGTCCCCTAAAGAATGACTGTGCTAGAATGTCAGTTTGTCTTGCAGAACGAGCTGTGGAAAAAGGCAAGAGTATTGTCTAATGTCCAGTACTGTGGCAATCATTATTATGAATCAGTGTAAAACACCTGGCAAACAGGAACAGTCCTTTGGTCTCCACCAAAATAAACACACATCTACACACACACATACACATACAAATTCTCTCTCTCTCTATCTCCCTCTCTCTCTCTCTCTCTCTCTCTCCCATAGACAAATAGGTCTTTGTAGGAGAAATTAAAAAAAATAACTAGAAACTTTGTGTAGGATATACTATTTTATCTCCTGAAAAACTGGTGAACTCTAGTATTTATTAAACAACGTTGTTTTTAAAAAATTGAGATTATAGCCATTGTTTATTCTTACTGTAATACAATGTGTTGCTTTTAAAGTTGGAAAGTGTACTCAATTTAGAAAGTCTGTTTGCACAGTTTAAGGCTACACTATTTTCTAAGAATTTCTTAATTGTACCCCATAAGGAAATGGTTGCATGTTTCCCATCTGTTGCTGCTCAGTTGTACTTTAAATGTGACACAAGTGGTTGAAACCTTTTTAGAATGATTAATAAATAATCCTCACTAATTCGACACTCACGAATGCCAACTCAGGTCTGCAAAACAATAGAAAACTGTGCAGCTCAGATGCATAGAAGAAAGCAAAACAGGTAGTCACCATCCTCTCTCTCCTAAACAGTTACCTGCACTGACGGGAAGGATTTGTTTGTCCTTTGTGACCAGAAGGCTCACGGTGAACAGCTTCTAAGTTTCACTGCACCATTGCTTTCTAAACATTTACTGATGAGGAATTGCTAAACTAAACTTCATATATCAATTCGGTGAAACGTATAACGTAGCACAGGAAACAGTTTGTGAGATACATGAAAAAAATGTAGAGAGCCAATGTGGAAACTATGTTAAGTACAGAAAATGTTATATTATGTAATTCAAAAAGGAAAGCATGAATGGTACCTGCACTATGGTAAAACTATGTATATGTATGGACACAGAGTGGGCAGAAGAATCTGTATTAAGTTGGTGAAATTATAGGTTACTTTTACGGAGTATTTTCATTTTTTTTTTTTTTTTTTTTTTTTTTTAGTGAACCGATTAATCTTTGTGATTAGTATCTAGGGATCTCTAGGCTTTCTGGTTTGGGCATGGCATAAAATCAAAGGTTTATTTGGTCAGAACTATTAACATAGAATGGGAAACCAGGATGCTGGTGTTCCCTTTGAGGAAACATATAAGCACGATATAACTTTTGTGTGTGTGTGTGTTTGTGGGGCTTTTCATTTTTTTTCAAGCATCTTGTCATTAATTTTTCTTCAAAGTTATCAATCTTTTTAATCCATCCAACACTAATTAAATAATTCATTTGAAGAAGTTAAGATTAGAGTAGTTTAACACATGGGTTATGTGCCCACATATATTTATTAAATACATAAATATTCGTTAACAGACTTAAAGTCCCCATCTCCTTTTGCATGCCTTGTTCATTGAGGACCTTGAAACAAACAAGCACAGGAAACATGGGACATTGTCCTTGTACTTTCAGGCTTGTTCTGCCCCTGCTTTTCAATTGCCAGTAGTAATTTTAGTTGAGACATAGTTACTAACTTACCAAAGTTTACAGAGCAAGCTATGTGAGAATTGGTCTAAGTCTGGTTCCCAAGCTCCTTTTCCCGTCTTCTCTAAGTGATGCTAATAAGCAGTTGTTGTGGCTTTGGACTCGAAGATGAAAACCTGCAAACCATAGCAAAACCTCATGTAATAAAATGGTGTGCAGAGTAGACTTATTTCCCGGGTGTCATGAAACAAAATGAAGAAATGAATTGGTCCCCTAAAGAACCCCAAAATGACTGTGATAAAATGTCAGATTGTCTCACAGAAGGAGCTGTGGTTTTAGGCAAGTCTCCAGCAGTGCATTAACTAATCATAGGAAGAAAGGAAGGGGTATGCCAACTCAAAAACCACTGGAGAAAGACACATAGGTGCAAGAAACACAATTGTGTGTTTCAAAAACTGTAGTAGATACAGTGTGGTGTTTCCAAGCCATAAAGAGCAAGTCAGAAAATGACTAAAGAAGTAAACATACTAAGGCTACATTCACTGGACTATGGGGTCCCTTGTACAATCTGCAAAGACATCCAAACGAATGCTATACTATGGGCTGGAGATCACTTTGGAGTATTGAGTAAGAGAGCGTGTGGTAAGACAGAAGGCAGAATGATCGTTTCCTGAAAACTTACAGTTTACAATGTCTCTTCTACATGTCCTTAAGTATGTTAGAAGCACAATTTAAAGTGTGCATCACTTCCATTGCCTTTTATCAGACCAAATTACAGAAGAGTAGTATAATTTTTAGACCACAGAAATTACTCCATAAGCCACCATATGACTTGTTACAAGTTCATCCTCTGTCTTATGGCATTAAGCTTTGGTATGCCATTGTGGAGCTGGAGAGCACTTGAGAATAAAGCAAGTGATGTGGCCCAGGAATTGGAGTCAATTCCAGCTGTGTGCAGTGTCTGCTGTGTCCTCTAGGTTCAGGATTGCTCGGGAATTACTCTTAATATGGGTGAACAGAGGATGAAGACCACCAAGGAGGGGCATCATGCAAGCTCTCTTCCACCTTGGATGTGCTGATTGCTCCCTTTTTGTGGAATCCCTTTTTGACAATTTATCTTTCCCTGAGGCTGTATGGCTAGCTGCATGACCAGAGTCTAGTACTGCCGTGCACTGGTGACCTCCAGACTTACTCCAGTCCTTCTATTGTATGCAATTTTGCTTTTTTCAGACTTCAACACATTCGTTCCTGTTTCTCTTTGTTTGTTTGGCTCACTTCACTGTTTACGTGTTTGCTTGGTTTTCCACCTACTCTTGTCTCAAGTCTACCCTGCCAGCCTCCAGGCTTTGCCTGCTGCCATTAATGATAAAATATCCAGCATTTCAAGACTGGATATGTTAAAGCCTCTTTTATTTGGGAAAGTTTTGACCATTCTGAGTATGTTTGTGGAATTACTGACTTAAATTTTACAGACGAATGTGATTTGAATGTTACTGTTTAAGATTACCTGAAAATGTGTATAATTCACGTATGTGTTTTATCTCCATATGGCCAAAATGGCAAAAGGATTTTGGATAAAACTCTGTTATTTAGAAGTTGCAAAACACTAAGAGAATCTGAGTCTCAGGAAGAAGAAATTAATTCTTGGGGAGACCACAAAGATATGAAGTGGGCGTTTCTTTCTTTTTTATTCTCTGTCTCTTGGGGGACTATTAGTACAATTCTCCTGAGCCTAGGATCACTGATCAGCATAAGGTAGCTGAGTCTTTTACTTTAACATGTTTTAATTTTGTATTAGAGCTGTCAGCTACGGCTCCTTGGAGATAACATGGTGCTCTAATTTTTCTGTTTCTTATTCATCTAACCATACCATATTTATTATTTTTGGTATGTGATTTATAAGTGATGTAAACTTTTAAGCCTCTGCATGAATAGACTCAGTTTGTTTTTAAGATCTTACTGATTGCTTTTCCAGAGGATTTTTTTTTTTGCCATGGCCTGTTTATATCTTTCACAGTATTGACTAGAAACTTTTTCCAGAGTTTGCATATGTTAACTTATCCATCAATTTCTGGTCTTCTCTGTATTATAAACAATGATTGACAGGGTTTTATCATTTATCTTCCTGATTTTATGTTTATAATTATTTTGTTGTTTGGTACTGTATATTAAAATTCCTGTTGATTGAGCAAGAATCTCAATATGGACAGATTTTTAAGTACTGAAATATCTGAGCAATTTCTATAACATTCCAATGATTCATTATTTCTTTTATTCTTCTCACCAGAATGTTTGTAAATAAGTTTATGAGTGCTACGGTGATATATCTAGTATTAGAAGTGTAATATTTAGAAGCTAAAACTCTGAGGGCAAGGAGCCATGGGATGAAGTCTATATGTGGACCTTGGATGCAGTATACTTTACAACTGTGTTTTCTTATGTAAATAATACTAATGTTTACTTTAAGAGACAAGGTGATCAAATTAGGAAACATTTCATCTAGAACCTGGAATGTGTATGTACTCAATAAATATCAGCTTTTATCAGTAGCATTATGCATGTTATTATTCCAACAAGTGCAGACTTCCTGTAATTTTGTTCTTTATTTATTCTATTTTATTCTAGTAGAAAGAATAATGATAATTCATGCTAATTATTTTATAATTAACGGGGAGGAGTCTTTTGAGATCAACAGTTTAGCATTTCAGTAAATACCACATTGTGGATCAGAATAAGCACATGCTCACATAGCAGGGTTTTTCTTTTCTCTTTTTCCTCCCTCTAAAAGTGCTGCCCAGGATTTATTGTAGTGACAAAACTTGACATTAAGCCATAGTGTTTAAGACTTGGAGGCTATTCAAAGCGACACCAATTGCTCTAATGTTCCCTTAATTAGGGAAGGAGTATTTGGAGACCAGATCTGCGGTAATGGGGCTAGAAGAAGTTTCTCTTGGGTACTGGAAGTCAGGGTAAAAGATGAGAACATGAGGGGCCTAATGAGACATTAGCATCATCTGTCTTCATTTTCTCTGCTCATGCCTCAATTTCATATTTTTCTCTTCTAAACTTGTAGCAAAAATACACTACTATGAAAATAAATGTTCCTTTGCAATAAAAAATATGGGTGAATAAACAGCAAACTATTCTAATTATATGGTTAAGTTTTGAGCTTAAAAAAGTTTCAAGTAAATTTTAGATGAACGAAATATGGACTTTTGTTGAGTTTTTAAGGAGCTATTTTCACTTTTATTTATGTGTACGTGTGTATGCATACTCTCTGTGTGTGTGTGTGTGTGTGTGTGTGTGTGTGTGTGTGTGTGTGTGTGTGTGTTCTAGAGGCATTAGGATCCTAGGAAGATGGAGTTACAGGTGTTTGTGAGCTGTTGGACATGGGTGCTGGGAGCTGAACTCAGTTCTCTAGAAGAGTATTAAATACTCATAGCTATCTCTCCACCCCTACCAAAGGATTTATGATGCTATATTAAAGGAGATTGCAGAACTTTTTTTTTAATGTAACACATAAGAGAGTAAGATTCACTCTGACAACTTGAAGCTTAAGGGAATTGCATCTACATATGTACGTAAATATTTGGGATCTTTTCATGATTCTAAACCATGCCTTAAACTATTCTAATTGTTTTTTTTTAATAACTCCTACATTCATATTCCTAAATCACTTGAGATTCTGTGTACGGATATATTTTCTTTTGTACAGTTCTTCTTGTGTATGATATAGATACATAATACAGGGGAAATAAGAAATCTAGACTTTACTCAATCTTTACCATTCTGAGGTATAGAATAGTTGTGGTTTTTTTTTTAAAAAACATTTTCTAAATAGCTTATGGAAAATGCTCTCATTTGACAGTGTCTCAGACCTCCCAGAACCTCCGAGTCAAGGCGTAATCTGTCATATGAAGTCAATTACGCTTATGTTTTGTACATGTGAGATTTCTGAATTCGAAATTTCTGAGTACTTGACCTTGATTCCTAGAAATACAGAGTACACAGTTCTGAACCCCTGTCCATAAAGCCATGGATTGGTTATTCTCCTGCAAAAGAGTAAAATGTTTTAAAATATTGGTTCCAAGAACCTGTAAAGCCACATGACTGAGTCACTTGCTTAATCTCATATTTCATGAATTATTTATTTCCTGAGTAGATGAAAACAATCCTGTAGTTTAAAATATCTCTTTGGGATTACCTTTCTCATTTAATCCTAGCTGGATTGCATGACAATCTAGAATTCGCAGGCCACCGATGAACTCACTCACTCCCCACAAAGATCGGAAAGTTAAGAGTGTTCAATCTGTTATTTTCAACATTCACATAGCTCCCGACCCACTTATTGTATAAGCAAGATATAATAAATAATGGTTTCAGATATATACATGTTTTATCTACTGCAAAGTATCTGTACACAGATCAAAAATCCAGAGAGTTCTAAAATAATACTTATGTGAAGAACACATTTCTTTTTTGATTAGTCTTTCTTAATTAGAATGTGCTGTGTGGTAAAGGAATAGAAAATCTTAAAGTTGCTTTAAGGAGACATCATTTGAAACTTCTTGTAGTATGTCAGTTTTTAAATGTCAATATCTTTGTCTGTAAAACCTGATGAGTGAACACTTTAACCTTTTTCCAAAATCTTGTGTGATTTCTAGGAGGAAAAAGAAGTTTAAAACTAGCTCAGAATTTTCTTAATTTTTAATAGTAAAAATTAAAATTTTCAAATAATAGGAGGCAACAAGTGTCTCTTTCTTTTTTCCTTGGGGGCGTGTTTCAAGACAAGGTTTATATGTGTAGTTTTGGAGCCTGTCTTGGATCTCACTCTGTAGACCAGGCTGGCCTCGAACTCAACAAGATCCACCTGGTTCTGCCTCCAGAGTGCTGGGATTAAAGGTGTGCACCACCGCCGCCTGGCATGAGTGTCTCTTTCTATAGCTATTACATAATTTTCATGCCCATAATTGATAAACTGTAATTTAAATAACAGTATCTATTATAACAACTCAAGCTGTTGGAAGTTACAATTTTTTTAATAATTTATTTTCCTGTAAATGCCACTTTATTTACAAATGGAAGACCCCTTACACTCTGATGATGGGAATATAAATTACTGCAGCATTGTTGTGAATAGGGTGGTGGTTCCTTGTTAAACAACAGTTACACCTATCCTACACCTATCCTGAATGTTTTTCAGTATTAATAAACCTGAGATCCTCTAATTGGCTTAACATGGATGGACCTAGAAAAACATTATATTAAAGAAATCGGGCACAGCAAGACAATTATCACAAGAGCTCAGTTCTATGTGTAATATGAAAAGAGTTGATCTCATAGTAGTTGAAGGCAGGTTAGTGGTTACTAACTGGAGAGAATAAGGCAGGAGAGCATGAGACATCAATCACCAGGTACAATGTTAGTGACTGGCAATTATATTAGGAGTTTTGTGGCCCAGCAGAATGAAGGCATATAACAGCAATACAACCAACCTGTGTATCTCCAAACCAGAAGAAAGGGATTTGAATGCTCTCATGAAGAAAAGACACAAAAGCTTAAGGTGATGGATACACTAATTAATTTTAACTGATCACTTCCCAGTGTGTACATGTGTTTAAACACCATTTTTTTTAACCAGGTAAATATTCACAAATACTATGCATCAATCAAAATATGTAAAAAGTCAACAAGAAATAGAATATACGACACATAACTGTTACATTTATGTATCACGAATAACTTTCCAAACAAAAATAAAATCTGCATAACCCGAGAACGGCTCTGTATCGTGAGACTTTAAGATGAATTGAGAGTGTGCATAGTGTGCATTCTCACTGTCCATCTGAGGGACTTGTGAAGAGATGGGGTAAGTTAATTTGTAAGAGTGATTCTTGAGTGAACAGGGAAAACCAAAAGCAGGTCTCCCACAGGTCATTCTGTAAACAAAAATAATAATATTAATAATAACAGTCAAAAAGGACTACTGTCCTCCACAGGGTCTGTGGTTGTTAATGATACAAAATGTGTTTCCTGAAGGTAGAGCTCAGTAATTTGCATTGGTGATTTAAAAACCTAATTTGATTCTTATCAACTAATTCTCAGTGTGCTAATGTAACTGGTAATTAACAACTATTGGTGGGTTTTAGACATGTTGAAGTCTAACTCTGCCTTATAATTTAAAAAAAAGGCATATTTCCAGAAGTTGAATTTTTTAACTCTTAGCAGACCATGACTCCAGTAGCATCATATATGGAGAGAACACCCATTCACTTTTCAGAGATAGTTTATGGGTCACAGTTGGTCGCAGTACTGATTTGCTCTCTTAACAATTAATTATAATAAAAGTAATTTCAAACAAATTACACCCAATAGTACATAATTTCAAAACAAATTACATCCAGTAGTGCATGTCACAGAAACATAACAGTGTTGAAAGTTTACCCACAAAAAGGGAAGTATTTAAAATTATTGTCTAATAGAGAATTTACTAATTATTAAATGTATTTACTATTCACCATCAGTTTAAACATTAGTGTTTTATTACAGCCACCAGCTTTTATTCCTCCTACTTCAAGGGAAGATGATAAACAGAGGGCAATAGTGATCTAAGGAACAGACACTAATGTATGAAAATACTTACCTACCCCCACTCTTAACTTAAACTCAACACTAGGCGGCCTCATGGTTTTATTTTACTTTATTTATCTAAACTTGATTTAATTGCAAGACACACTGAAATTTTGGGATAGGCTTTTAACATAGTTTATTGTACACAAAATAATATTGCTAACTCTAGGTATAATGTAGGACAAGCCACCAGAGTGTATGCATCTTGCTTAAATCATATCCCATGTCCCTTGATTAATAACTCTCAACTTCCTTTTCCCAAGTTCTGACATTCAACATACCACTTTGGTTCAAAACTACTTTACATGTTCATATATTGGTGTCCAGAAGAGAGAAAACAGGTGCACATTCACTAAACCTAGAAAAGGTAGGGAAGTCTGGAGGCATTACAGAGAGAGGAAACAAGTCCAGTCCTGACATATTCATATAACCTTTCTTTATTCTTTAAGGTTTTAAAAAAGAAAAATCAGGAAGCATAGTTATTTTGAGAAAACCAGTGTGACCAGGAAGCCAATAGTATAGCTGAAGTTTTCTCTGGTCCCACCCGGCTCCTATGGCCCTGTGGGCTCGCAGCCATTTTTAAAATAATGACTCAGAGGCTTACATTATTTCCAAACTATATGGCCTAATGGCTCAGGCTTCTTGTTAGCTAGCTCTTACATCTTAAATTAACCCATTTCTATAAATCCATACTTTGCCACGGGGCTTGTGGCTTGCCAGTACTTTACATCTTGCTTCTCCTGGTGGCAGCTAGCAGCATCTCCTCAGTTCTGCCTTTCTTCTTCCTCTCTTTGTAGTTAGAATGTCCCACCTAACTTTATTCTGCCTCACCTTTGGCGAAACAGCTTTATTTATCAACCAATCAAAGCAACACACATTCACAACATACAGAATGACATTCCACAGCACAGTAGTCTGGCATTCTTGTTGGAATTTAAGAAAAGTATATAATTTCCATAAATTTATAAACTCATAAGTTAAACTAAGACATAAATCTAATTTCTCTCTGCCTATGTAAATTTTCTTATATGAAAAAATGTTATCTTCTCCCATGAGTCTAATTCAGGGCCAGTTTGTAAGTCACTCTTGAATCCATACCTTGTAATAAAAATGAATAACAAGCAGGATTTCACGTGTAATTTGTCAGTTGCAAAGATGTAGCTCCACTGGCTAAGTGTGAAGGCCAGTCTGTCTTCTATGTACATTTCTAACATGAAGGCATTTGTTTTCTTTTTAAGTTCTATATTTCTCCTAAAAAGATGAAAAGATGATCAGATCTGTTGGAGTGGAATGCAGCTTCCAGACTGTGGTTGCCCTCAACCTTCCTTCCTCCTCCGGGCTTCGCTCTTGCCTTTGTTCCTATTTCATGAGAGAGGCACTGGCCTGTAGCTCATGCTCTCAAGTGCCTCACATTCTCTACCTGTAGAAAATCCAACAGCAACAACAAAAATAGAGCAAGCAGAAAAGGCAAGACAATTTCTTTTAGTACACTCAAGGTTGCTTAGAAGGCCCACTAATATTTCTTTTATTCCTGGGGTGCTCAAATCATTGCTAGTCTTTGTATGTTGGGGAAAACAAAGTATATTTGCCAAAAAGGCAAGTGAGTTTATGATGGATGGTGATATTTTCTTTTCTAATAGGGAATGTTATGGTGCGTTCCCAAGACAATATAAAAATTATCTCTGATGCCACAAAATGCAATCATGTTCACAATTATTTCCAGTTCCTGCTGTACAAATTGGAGGAACTGAAAATGGACCTGACTGTTTCCCTCAGGTTTCCAGGCAAAATCTGGTAAAGGATGGGGGACTGGTGAATCTTTTGTGTGTCTTGGCTTTATTAAGTCTGAACACCGGGAGTGACAATATGATGGACTGTCATGGCCACCTTAAACTCTCACCCTTGCTTTCATTTGCAAATGAGCAAGCAAGTAGCCTGTTTTTAACACATGGACCATTAACTGTCTCCTATTTGCATAGTAATGATAGTGAACCAATGGTGATTTACTGCTAGGACTCTTATCATAAATAACAGATCATTTACGCTGCTAATTACACTCATTTCCATATCAATAATACATTCTGGGCTGGGTTGGACTATGGCATTAGAATGGAATGTAATGACAAATTGATTCCCTACTAAAATGCTGTAAAACAGGTATTTATTGCAAGAGGATACTATTAAGTAATGTAGATAAGTGCCAAAGACATTTTTACACCTAATCCTGTTGATTGAATCAGCAAAAGTATAGGTTTACTGGAAAAATATTTATCCCTTGGGTAAGCACAAGTGTGTAATATGTTCAAAACTGCTGGTATCTGTCAGCACTGGTTGGCTACAATATGGTGTCTAGGCCTCTGACTCACGTTTGCTTTGTGGGTGGGCCAGTCAGCTTTTAATTCATTATGTGATCATGATGGCACCTACAATCTGCAGCAGTTAATATTAAAATATAGAATCTTCAAAAGAGATGATTATATTAAAGTTGCAATCCTCAATACAAACGTCATTGCCAGAGCAAAAAGAACAAAGTTCAGTACATGTATTCTCTCTCTCTCTCTCTCTCTCTCTCTCTCTCTCTCTCTCTCTCTCTCTCTCTCTCTCTCTCTCTCTCTGTCACACACAAACTCTCTCACACACCACACACTTATTCTCTCTCTCTCTCTCTCTCTCTCTCTCTCTCTCTCTCTCTCTCTCTCTCTCACACACACACACACACACACACACACACACACACACACACACACACACACAAATAGACACTGGCTGGAGATAAGGGAAAGGAAAGGGAGGGAAAAGAGGAATGAGTGGTAGGTGGAACAGAGAAGAGAAAG
This sequence comes from Peromyscus eremicus, assembly GCF_949786415.1. NCBI lineage: Eukaryota > Metazoa > Chordata > Mammalia > Rodentia > Cricetidae > Peromyscus > Peromyscus eremicus. Next base: position 42,276,113 of record NC_081429.1, read on the forward strand.
GAAGAGAGAGAGAGAGAGAGAGAGAGAGAGAGAGAATATAAATGCATGCTTTGTGTATTCACTCATGAGGATAAAGGAGAGACTGAGATATTCCTTATGGGGGAAAAAAGTAATTTGTCTAACTTATGACCCCATGTTTTACAATAATTATTTAATACATATTTACTGAAGTTACTAAAACTGTCTGGAATTATTCAAAACTTTGTCTTTGGTTAGCTATGAAAAATATCATGTTAAAACTTAAAAGCAAAAATAATGACAGTTGATTTCCATAGTTTTAGAGTCCAAATAGCTTATAAAGAAGGTTGGGTGCTGTATAGATGAAAAAAAATGAAATATAAAACTTCTATTGTAATTTTTGAGATTAGAAGATATTTCTGAAGATGAAACGTTCAAAACACGAATCAGAAGAGTAATTTATGATTGCAGTTAAATTGATAAATCACATGATTAGGTGACTTGTACTCTCCCTAGAATTTGATTTCTCTTTAAAGTGTTTAGTGGACAGAGATATAAGAAATGTAAACTTTCATGGTCAATCAAATTGGAATTTAAAATGTTGTGTACCAACAAACAAGAAATGCTGAGAGAAAATTGTCCAAAAGAAATGTAGGCTGTTTTTGTAGCATAGCTATTAATTAATGGGTCAGTTTTTACCTTGTGAAATGATAAAGACCATCACTCTACAATCAAGATCAAAAGACAGGTAGCCATTTGATGGTGTTCCGGTAACCGAATTAAGACAGAAACCATTTTCTTTGAGTCAATATTGTTTCATACTGTAACAAAGATGAACGAATTTCAATTATGAATTTATATAAGATGAATACATTCAGAAACTATTGTTTTAAGTAATAGTCCCCTTACTGATTTTGGAAAATTTCACCCTTTGAGTGATATATTAATTATTGTTTATGTAGAGATATAAGTTTTATATACCTATGATAATGGTAGATTTTTTTATATTAATCCATTAAGACTTGTGTTTTGCTGCTTCTTTGAGACAGTATCACAGTTATCTCAGGCTGGTCTTGAACTTATTCTGCCACTGAGAATGCCCTGAACATGTCATGGTTGTACTCACTATGCCAATTATTGATAAGCTTGGTGTTTTAACTGATTATTGGTGATGACATTTAAAAAACGCTTAGTAAAATCTGCTGGCATCTTTCAAATGTCCTATTTGAAATATCAGTTTGGCTGTTATTATCTTCACTTATGTTTCAAAACAGCGTGCTTGTTTCATGGGTTCATAATTATATTTAGATATGTTGCACATCATTGCTTTTCTGTGTGCAATGGCTCAAGTGAACGTGGATCAGAGTTTCCACGAGAAGAAAACAATAAATAAATCAATGAATTGTCATTCCACTTATCCTTTTAATTTGCAAGATTTAATCTTTGAGTACAGAGTACAGACATTAGTAGACTAAATATTTGTGGAATTATAGTATATTTTTAAATTTTACATATCTTCCTTTTGACATCTGACCACATCAAACACCCACATGCAAACTTAGGATGTCTGAATCTTATTAGATAGATATTAGCCAGCAGAACACGGCAACAGTAACACAGTGTCTTGTAGCTGGAGTGTACGTACATACCCTATACTCTTGTTGCTGGGTATCATATGTTGGGAAAGGAAAGGTGATGTTGTCATCATTAGATAGAATTGTAAAGTTGCCTCTTTCTAATCTGCAGGGGGAAATACATTGGCCTTTGCACATGCACATGCAGACAGAATATGCTCATTTCTTTCTGCTGCAGGTGGTACAGCTGCAGGGAAATGGCTTTACAGAGGATCCAAGAACGGCACAGCATTTCATTTATTCTGATTTCCTCGTGGGATAACTTGATAGAAAGTGTCTCTAGATATGCCTCCAATGCATATTTATTTCATGACCAACCAGTCTACAGGCTTAGAAGGAAGACAGATTTGATGTCCTTAGTTGTAAGAGCTAAGTAGACACTTGATTTTAGTCTGGCCTGATGTTTGCATTAGCCCTAAAGAGATTCGTAAGCCCAACTGAATTTTCAACATGAGTTACAAACTAATCTCAGACAAACATGATAAGAAAATTATGTGATATAAACCACAATTTTAAGTGATATGGTTAGTTAGAAATTATTGATTATATTCCAGAATTTATTGTTTTTAAATAATTTATTTACAATTTTATTTTATATGATTATGTATAATTCCAAAGTGTAATTTAAGCTTTGAATAGTGTGTTTTTTGCTATATTAAAAAGAAAGCCAAGACAAAAAATGATAGACCAAATCTAGACAGTAGGCAAATTTTACTGTACCACTGTCCACTGTCTCAGGGTTTCATAGCCCATAATGGTGGTCAAGTCTGTTTCTGCTCAATATAAGTGCACTTTAACAGAAGGCTGTTTTGCATCATGTATTACTTCCCTTAATCTTGAATGCTAAATTTCAGAGCTATAAAGAAAAGTAAATCAAATTCATAGACATTACTTAAGGAATGTAAAAAAGCATGTGCACATGCAGAAATATACTTATTGCTCAATGAATCTCTTGTCACTTGATGTATCTATTAGTACTTTAAACCAGAAGCTTTAGAGAGTATGTCTGCAATATGCAGGTCAAAGAAGCTAGTCACTGTGGCTGCTGCTCGTTCCATGAACTCAAATGATATACCATTCCTTTTTTTCTAGTTGTTACCAACTTCTGATAGCACTAGTTGAATGTCTAAACGTGCTCCTGCCACTTTATCTCAGAGGTAACCCTTCTTCCTTACCTGATTCAGATCACCATCGCCTGTTATTGGCACGTTTTGCTGTTGTTTTTAGGAGAGCTGGCAATTGCATTTCAAACCTTTAATGGGTGCTGTCTGTGATGACTTTGGCCTGTTTCTAATTCAAAGCCCTGTTTCTCTAAATGTGTGCATCCTTCTGCATTTGCTCATAGTTACATTGCATTAATTTTTTTTCTTTATGCAGCTGAACCTTGTACAGGTAAATGTCAGTTAGGTTGCTTTCTGTCCGATGATACATTTTACACATATTAGAATATCTATTATCCTCTTACCTAGATAAAGAAATTATTTGGATATGAGAATTGACCACAGATGACATAACACTCCAGAATTTTGCCTTTCACACTAAATGCTTTCAGCTGTACATAGAGTTACACCTATGGATGCTGGTTGATATGATCTATATAGCTTTAAGATGAGGCAATAGTTTATATTTATGATTCAGTTTGCTTTTTAATGTTTTCCATCTTGATGCGTGAAATCATCTGGTATAATTCACCAGCATACATCTAATGTTAAGGAATGATGACTTATCCCACCAGGGAAATAGATACCTCATATTAAATAGCATTTGATCTTTCTCTGCTGATATAATTACCAGCAGTACATCTTAACTTTATCTTTACAGATGCACACTGTTATTAACTCTGCCTCATCACTCACCTTCTCTGAATGTGTTACTCCATTGGACATGTTTGCATTCCCTAATCTTTCTGTGTCCTGACTTTGTGTTAGAGTTGTGTAGATGATATATATTTAATTTAAAATGAGCATTTTATGAAAGTATTTTGAAATACATTAAGCACTTGAGATTATACAGATAGGACATAGTTATTGCTTTCATGGAGCTATATATTGAACAAAAGTCTATACTTCCAAAAATAGAGCCAGAAAGAATGCTTCCATATTTACACTTTCCATGTATTCTCATTCTCACAGCACAGTACTGTACTTTCTACAATCTATGTGCTTCTAATTGGTGGTTCATATAGAGATTCCTGAAAAACATTGATTTCAACTTTCAGTGTAAGATATCAGACACAGTGTTTAATTCCTCACTTGTAAAGACAATATCTCAAAGTGACAACTCCCAATGAAATTTGTTTTTAATATATCTATATATATCTATATATATCTATATATCTATCTATCTATATCTATATATATATATATATATATATATATATATATATATAATGAAGAGAATATTCTTTTGCCATTAGACAAACTTGTTACAAAACCAGAATTGGAGTTGTGGAATTGTTGGGCTAAATGCATTAAAGTAGTTTATTTGTGTCAGGAGAGTATTCTGAAAACTTTCAAGTGTCAGTATGCTCCTAAAGAGGTTTTTCAGTAGGTAGAGTAGATATCAATAACTTTGCATTTTATTCTTCATAAGTGAAGTGCTAAATTGAATTAACTATCCAATTAAAAAATATTACATGTCATGTAGAAGTTTTGTAAGGATCATTTTAATGTATAGACATAATTTCTAATGGAATTTCATTCAAATAAACTCTTTCTCTTAGAACATTTGATTAGTGAATTTTATTGATTTTTTTTTTTTCGATACAAGGTTTCTCCGTGTAGCTTTGCGCCTTTCCTGGAACTCACTTGGTAGACCAGGCTGGCCTCGAACTCACAGAGATCCGCCTGGCTCTGCCTCCCGAGTGCTGGGATTAAAGGCATGTGCCACCACCGCCCGGCGTGAATTTTATTGAGGCTTTAAAAAAAAATTGCCTTTCTGACCCCAAAGCACAAAAGCTATCTCTACGAACTACAAATAAACACGATTAGTTGTATGACTCTTCTTTATAGCATTTTGAAGGTATTTGGTTTAAAGTCTAAACACCATTGATAGCTTCTCATTTTCAGGAATCAAAATGATCTCCAAAAACAAATAAACAGGAAGATTTATTAGTGCAAATATTGCTTTCATTCATTTAGCCAGTTTTTCAAGAAAGATTTATTGGCCCAGCCATTATGCCATGTGATAAGAATCAGGGATGCCCTGCCTTATAACCCTTATCCTATGCCTGCAAAGAGAGATGTTGGTAAGCAGAGAGGCGCGAACAAAGTCTAGGTGCTGGGGCATGGTGCTATTTCTTACGTCAGAAGTATGACTTGCTAGAATTCTTGAGGAAAGTCTCACAAATAAAGAAAATGTTTCTTTCAGTAAGCTGTAGAAAGGAACTTCAGCAAGAGGAAATGCTTACAATGAACGTGCAAAATTCCCTTCTGAAAAGGCACCTGCCTCCAAGGCTGCTTCAGACTCTTGATTTCATGTATTGACTTGGAAAACTTTGGAACAGATTACATTTCCCCAGATTTAAGCACACCATGCATACCATGGAAGAGACAAGTGAAAGACTTCCACAAGTTAGACAGATTTTATTGTTGCAGAAGTATTTAGGTAAACGTATGTGACCCATGGATGGGAGGTAGACAGCCACTCCTTATATTCAATGCTCGATTTTCCTATATTAAAAAAATAAACAATGGCCGGGCAGTGGTGGCGCATGCCTTTAATCCCAGCCCTCGGGAGGCAGAGCCAGGCGGATCTCTGTGAGTTCAAGGGCAGCCTGGTCTACTGAGCGAGATCCAGGAAAGGCGCAAAGCTACGCAGGGAAACCCTGTCTCGGAAAAACTAAAAAAAAAAAAAATAAACAATGAAATTTTGACTTTACTTTTTAGAACAGGGTTTAGAAATGCATTAATATATTATGATTAGGCATTGCTAGATCTTCACAATAACTTTGTATGGGATCTGTAACATTTATGAAATTTGAATTTTGGTTTGAATAATAAAATGAAAACGTGCCACAATGACCCGTTTCTGTATCAAAGAAAGGCATGCATGTCTGATGTTCTCAGAATCTTTTCTGAATTTAGCAGATGTTTCAAGTTTCATTATGTACTCAGAAATATGATTTTGTAACTGCACTGAAAATGAATTCATTTTAGTGCAGCACAAAATATTTAAGAAATGCATTAGACAAAATACTGCAAATAAATATTCTGTTTTAAAATATAAAGCTTTTCTACCAGAAGTAATAACACGGTCTCAATACAAGGAATAAAAAAATCAGATTTAAGAATATTTTAGAATATATTAACTGTAGAATAGGACATTGATTTAGTTTAAGTATGGGTAGGTTGTCTAATACATTCAAGTGCATTAAATATAAAATAAATTAAAACAAAGAAACATATTCACCCATAACAACTAGTAAGTCCTGAAACATTATTAAATGAAATATTGGAAAAAAGAGTGAGATTAGTCAATACATTGATTAGTTTTATTTCTTAATATAAGTGTATAGTATGATATATGTATGTATGTATAGACATATCTATAGTGATCTGTTTATGTCTTAAAGATGAACATGATATCTTAGCATAGTTTATATGATTAACATAAGATGAAGAAGTTTTTAAATGAAATCATCTCATTTAATGGCTTTTTCTCATGGTTAGGAAGACTCAGAAGATGTTCAGTTTGTACCTGTGAATTTTTCTACTTACTTTAAGTCTGCTTTTCTTGAATACAGGCTGAGTTACATTCAACTCTTGTCTCTCTTCCCTTACTCTTGCCCTGTCATCTACCACATTGACTTCGTATAATGGCATCCAATATCACTCACAAACTGACTGGAATACCACCTTATCTGTCTGCCCTGAATGACACAACACTTTCTAAACTACTGTTCAACAGTGTTTTTATAGCAATCTGGAATAGGCACAGTGAATTTTGAGTGTCTCCTCAACTAGAAGATTAAAAAAAAAATCAACAAAGCTATTGCACACTTAGGAATTACATGTTAAATAACACAGAATATAGGATGCCTCTCTTTTCTTTTTGCAGATACAAAATATATTTGATGCTTTCCTATTGTATTCAAATTTGGAATTCATTAAACTTAATAATTATAAAATGAACTTTGTAGGTCAATGATACAACGCTGATTAATAGTTACTACACTTTAGAAACACCAGTTGTTCAGTTAATTCTTCTCTTCCATTAAAATATTCTAATTAGTTTATTGTTATGAAGTTTGCACAGTAAGTAAGCTGCATGCTATAAAGTAATAAGTTGTCAGTGAACTCACAGTCTAAGGGAGGCATAGTGGATTTTAAGAAACATTTCTCAGGTTCTTAGTTTAGAATTTTCAAAAGGAATCTTTTAATTCTCTTTTTTTTCTGTAATATTATTTCTTGTATTCTTTTCAATTCTTTAACAAATGAAAGGAACAACAGCTTTTAAAATTTATTTGCCTTCGCAGCACGCATACATCTGTTTAATTTTATTTTTAACAAAAGACTATTAATAGAAAAAAATCATATGAAATTAGTATGGAAATTTTAGACTCCTTAATTAGACAACACTGTGCCTATACTAAATAATATTGTCCAAACCACTTTATATTTAGGCATGCTACTATAATTGCTATCAAGTGTACTTGAAAATTTAATTGAGTGAAATAAAACAGAAATGACTAGGAGCTACCTTTTACAAGTTAAGTACTTACACATTATTCATGTTTATATTCCACACTAAGATGGTAGGGATTTGTTGGCTTTCTTTCTCACACTTTTGCAGAGGTGTACTGCAGTGTCTGTCTGCTCAGGCTGCTGTGGTAAAACACTGTAGACTGACTGAAATAACAATTACGCCTCATACTAACGAAGGCTGGACAAATCCAAGGTAGAGGTGCAGGTGGATTCACCTTTGTGAGGATCTTCTATTTGGCTTGCCTGAGGCTAGCTCATCCTCTAATGGATTAATTCTGGCAATGCTCTCTCTATATTAAGCCATGGATCTGTTGTGGTAGCAGCACTCTTTTGACTCTACCCAAATCTGATTATACCCCAAAAACCCCACCTCCTATATGGTAACCTTGGGAGTTGAAGCTTCAGCATTGTGAATTTCTGGAAAAAAAAAATCTTGTTCAATAGTGTTCTAAACTTACATGAAATTATATCACATAACTATATTGTTAAAATAAAGAATTTCTTAGCAAAGAATCAGTATCTTAAACAGGTACTCATTGATAAGTAGGATAAATTAATCAGTGATCAGATTTTTTGTTATATGTAGGCAAGTATAGTTTTCATTGAAAACAGTTAAAAAATGAATAACGCTGAGTCTGCTCACTTTTGGTAATTGTTATTGGCAGACTTCCACTAACTGCCCTTTCCTTTGTGGGTGTTTGTTTTGTATTTTTAAGGCATTTCAGTGAGCGAAAAAATGAAGAATCGGTCACTTTTCCCCTTTGAAGAAACTTGATTTTACTGAATTTACTACTAATAATTATCACTAAAAGGGATAAAATAATTTAATATTTGTTTCAACTGGAAATCTAGTCCAGAAACTTAAATGAGCTTGCAAATTAGACTGCTCATATCTAACTCAAAAATGAAGATAAAATCCATTTCTTGGTCTGTCTTGCATGCTAATCTTTGAAAAAGACTTTTAAGGTATAAATCTCCTTTCCCCTTTCAGAGTTTGTATATTTTTCCTGAGGTGTGCATTCTTTGTAAGGAAACTCTTTATGATATGATCTTATCATGCAGGTTTAGATGAAAGGCAATAGAAATTGGCCTCATTTACCAAATTAAGTTGAATGTACAGAAATTAATGATTTAAATATGCTGATGTTATCTTTTGGATTAGTTACACTTTGAAACTCTAAAAATAGTGGGTGGAAAAACTGCTTGCCAATAAATGGAAAGTAAATTAATTATTGCTCCTATGGTGTGCCTGAACACCACACTTAGGTTACATTTCTTTGTCCAGCTTTTGTGGTAACCTCAAGCTACACATACCATCTCTCTCTCTCTCTCTCTCTCTCTCTCTCTCTCTCTCTCTCTCTATATATATATATATATATATATATATATATATATATGATATTATAATCTAATAGTGATGTAATATATATGTATATATGATATTATAATCTAATAGTGATGTAAGAGTTTCTTGTGGGACTGTCAAGAAATTTATGTTTGTAAGTTAAATTAATCTTGGAGTTTTATAGGATTATTCATACTTTATCTGAATGCTTTATGTAAATTTGAACAATTTCAGGATGAGACTCATGAGTTTTAATTCAGATGTTTATAGACTTTCATTGTCTTTTTGAAAATTGGAGGAAATGACTTTGAAAAACTTCATCTTTCTAGTCTATATCAGGCACGTACCTTTCTAGAAGACTCCAATGTATGTAAGTCAGACCGGTCTATCAAGGGAGCAAAAGGGTGTGGCAACCGTATGTATGCCATTGTTCATTCCTATCAAAGGCAGGAAACTGGAGGGTTTGGTGTGCGCCTTAATTCCTCTGCTTCTCCTCCTGCTACCTTGTTTTCAACAGCATGCTCATTTGGATGAAGCCAATGAACAGGTATGGATAAGACACAGTGGTAGGGTAACTCGCCATGGCTTGAACTGGCAAGAAAAATGCCTCAGTAATGGTCCCTCGTGCTTTGTCATTCTTGGTAGCAATAAAGCTATGGGTCAATAGATGATTTTGGTGGTGAGCCCAGGCATGTTTGACTTCAGAGCTCTGGATCTATGTAGCCAAAAAATGTTCTATACATTTTTTGTATAGAAAATACATTGGAAGGGTCTTTCTTGCGCTTTGTTGTTATCATCTTTAAATTTTAAATTTTGAATAAGGAGCCCTACACCTTCATTTTTCACAGTATCTACAAATTCCACAGCTTACTTCAGTTGGCTCCATGAAGGACGTTATAATATAATTTTAGTAGAAGAAACCTCTGCAGTTTGTGACCTGTGTTTCTCAGGAGAACGACAGTGTACCATTGCATAAAATGTACAAAAACTAACACTATTTTATTTTTTGAAGAGTAGATAATGCATTACTTTTTAAGTTGCTACCATAAACATATTTAAAGAGTTTGATCTCTTTAATATATTGCATGATATTATAGTATGTAAAGGACACTTAAATGCGTATGTTGATCATTTTTAGTCATACTGTTAGCTTGCTTTGCATTTCTTGATGTTTAACAAGGTTGGTGAGGCTTAATTTCAGAGAAGGAATAATCGGTAAACATATTAGTAAAGTAGACATTTACAAAGTTAAGTAAGTGGCTGGACAAAGGCCTTTCTGAATTAAATGACAAAGGTAAAGTATTGGTCATTTAGTTCTTGGACCACTCCTTCCACTTCTAGGGTACCAAAGTAGGAAAGTGACTTTGATAGGGACATTCATTCCCAGACCTCCTATAGTGAGTGGCATAATGATCTTATCAGATCTGTTCCCTAAATTGCCATTCATTTGTTTCATAGACTGTGTTTCAAAGATGCATTCGTTGTAAACCCAAAAGCATGTCACTTGTAGTTGAATCAGCATCAGGTTGGCAGAGTTGAAGGCAACTCTGGCCTCACTGTTGTTTGGATTCAGTTCTCTGAATGTTTATTTCAAGCCAAATGTCTAACCAGACAGAAATCTGCGCTTGTAGCCGTTTATTGTGACAACAAATCCAACATTAGACAAACCAGTCTGGTCACAGACGATGCGTTAGCCTCCACGTCTTTAGCCAGTTTCCTTTCGTGGATTCCAATTTAAATCATTTCAATATGCTTTCTAGCAGAGAGTCAGATGAACTAGAAACAACACTAGAAAAAGAAGTGTTGTGTGAGCTCTTAACTCCTGTCCAGTGCAGAAATGGTAAGCTTCGTGTTTTTATTAGGGCCAGACAAAATTGAATTAGTGATTCAATTTTTCAGTTTCACTTAAAATGCTAAGATTGAAGCCTTGGAGTTAAACTTTTCTTACAGGAAAAAAACAAACTGATCTCTTTTTGGAATGAAGCAATTCAGAGCCGTATAAAGTGACTGCAGTAGTTCAGAATTCTTGGAGGAAGATCACCTTCCATGGTGGATGAACTTCTGGTATGTTAGATACCTCTACCTCTGAAGGCATTTGACCTGCTAAATTGCATGTATTAAATCACTTTTAGTTTTTAAAGTTCTTATTTAAAAGAATATAGAATGAAAGCATAAACTTTATGGCCTTTACTAATAGGGCAATAAATCTGCCAATTCAGAAACTCTGCCAACTCTTCCTCCATGGGAAGCCCAGTAAAGTGGGGCTATTGAGTGGTGGAAGTTGCATTGCTGTTAGAATTTAAAGGGCTTCTAATGGTATCCAGGATTTCTAGAGACGAGTGTCTACAGAAATCACTAAGTGGTTTCTGAAGTGTGTTTGAAAATGTATGTTTAGGCCGGGCGATGGTGGTGCACGCCTTTAATCCCAGCATTTGGGAGGCAGAGCCAGGCGGATCTCTGTGAGTTCAAGGCCAGCCTGGGCTACCAAGTGAGTTCCAGGAAAGGTGCAAAGCTACACAGAGAAACCCTGTCTCGAAAAATCAAAAAAAAAAAAAAAGTATGTTTAGGAACGTGGTGTACCTGCTTTAGTTTATGTGAGTTACTTTGAGGAGGATTTTTATCTGTATCAACTCATGAGATCCTAACAAATACAAATAAAAATCAATTAGAAGATCAAGTCAATTCACATGGTTTGTATGGTTATGGATTCACAGGCACTTCTTCATATTTATCGTTTTGAACTGTTTCCTAGGTGAACAGGGTTCCTATATAGTTAACAGAGAGTAATGCTTCGGTAAGCATTCTATAAGCATTTACTTTCTAGAAATGCTCACACTGTCTACGTGTTCATAGAAGAGTAAGTAGATCCAGACTGAGTGAGTGACTTACAGGTTAAAGCTCTTGCTCTCAAACATGAATGAATTTTGAGTCCTAGAGCCCTTATAAACACCAGGCAAGACTTGAAATTATAGTCTGGGAAGGCAGAGACACAGGAACCCCTAGCTCTATCAACAAGCTATAGATTTGATTGATTGATCTTACCTTATGGAACAAGGTGAAGAATAAGCAAAGGAGATTATAAATATCAACCTTGGGCCTCCTCAAGCACTCACACACATGTGTATGCTCACACATGCAAACACCTATGTGCATGGTCATTTTTGACAATGTGTTTGTAACTAAAAGGTCATCCTGATTAGTGAAAAAGGCTTGACACAAATATAAACATACTTCATTGTCTAATATATATGTGAAATCTAAAGACATTGTCCTCCTAGAAGTTGGGAGTAGAATGTTTGTTACCAAAGACAGGAAAGAGGTGAGGTGAAAGATATATGTAGAAATGTTCATTGATGGATATTATGTTCCACCTAAATATCAGCCGGAAGTTCCATTGTGAGTAGGGCAATTATAGACAACAGGAATGCATTATATATTTTGAAGAAAGGATTCAACAATTGTAAAGAAATACGTTTAAGGAGATATTTAATCTGATTTACGTTTTATAACACAATATTTACATACATAGAATATCACATAGTATTATGTGAATATGTACAATTTATGTTTTGTGCATCTGTTGAATATAATAAAAATTAATTTAAAAAGAAAAACATGTTAAAATGTATATGTTTCTTTTTTTTCAGTTTAATTTTACCTTCTCAAGTATTTGTGATGGTTAATAATATTATGAAATTCCAGATGCATCATGCTGTCTATGGGAATGTGTTTCCTCTTATGCTTGACTCCATAACTCTGTTTTATATCCTAACACCAACTGACACATTAACAAATATATAATATTTATCATTAAAGACAATTATGATTACCATATACTTTTTAATAAAGTCATTCAGATATGCTATTTGATGATTATATAGTCATATGGAATTATCTTATCTCTTTTAATTTAAATGATTACACCTAAAATACTAGAAAATCAAGAAGATTAAAGAAAAGTTAATACTTCTTTCAAGTTTGTTACCTACACAATGGATCAGATTTTTTTTCTGTAGATGAAACCTAGATTTATTTCAGTGTTTATGTCAATAACTAAAATATATGAAATAAAACTGCAGAGTGCTTTGCCATTTAGTCTAAATAATCATTCCACAGTGAAATTTGTGTTTCATGTGATGTTTTGTGTTATACAGATTTAGTTGTCCATTTGCTACTGATCTATAATGATCCACATTTTCCTTGTATCATTCACCAATTTAACAACATGTTGGAGGCTGATGAATGTGACTCATGGTGTCAACAAAGAGGAGCCAACAACTCATTCTACAAATTTAATAGTGAAAATGCTTAATGAATTCTCAGCATGAGAATGTGATTAGCAAAACTCTTCAGTTATCCCGTGTTATAGATTAGACATTGTTGCTTTGCTTGGGGTAGATTTTTTTTTTTTCCAATGATGCACTTGCTTAGTAGACACCGATGGATCTTAATCTAGTAAATGTATTTATCTCTGGGATGTATGCTTTTCTGAAATAAACATCAATATGTATATATTAAAGTCATGCATATATACTCTATTAAGACGTGTAGATTTTGACATGGTGAAAATAAAATAACTCATAAATCTCAGGGACTTGAAAACATCAAAGACTTACTTTTCTTGTGTTTCATGTCCATTGATGGATGTCTGGGTACTGTGCTTAGTACTGCTCTCCTACTGTGATGTCTAGGTTGCTGGAGCTGCAACATTTAGAACTTGGCAGATATGCGAAATGGAAATGGGAAGGTGGTATATTTCAACTGGCCTTCATGACATTGCACTTCCATTCCATTGAGGCTGCTTCAGATGGCCACATGAAAATTTCATGGAGCAAGGAAAGTACAGTCCTAGCAGTGGCTTGAGGAAGAGAGAAAAATGTTACTGAATAATTATAGTTAACATTAAGTTTACAAAATGTACATGAATACAGCTATTGGTCAAAGGCGACTAGGAAAACTCTTTGAGCATCCTCTGTTACAAACTAGAAATCACTGCTTTACCTGGGATAGATTTTTACAAACATCACACTTGTAGAGTAGGATATGGAAGCCAATCTTAAGAGTTGGCCATTGTGAGACTATATACACATATCAACTTTAGCAGTATTAATGATTTTTGTTTTTCAGTTGAGGCAATCAATAAAATTATGAATGGATATGGAGTCACAGCTACATAGGAAAGGAGACCTTTCACTAGAATTTGTGTATTTTATTCCTGTTTAAATCTTTCATCTTATAAATAAATTTTAATGAAATGAAAATTATTTTGAAAATGAAGTGTAAGTCTACTTAGTTGTATTTGATAATTGCACAGTGATTACAACTATGCACTTAAAGAGTTTTAGTGAAAGCAATTCTCCTTTATTAGCTATAAAGACAACTAGCCAAAACTTTGATTTGAAAGATACTAGCCAGATAAGTCAAAACAAGTGCTTGTTGAGTTCTGGAATGTATCAGTGCTGACAACTTATAATAATTTTATAATTTTAAATGAGAAAGTTCTAGTGCATTTCTCAGTAAATTTAGACAATATCTAGTAAAGTTCTGGTTCACAAATTGTACTGTATAAAAGAATTATCTGGAGAGATTTATAAAAATCCTAGCACTCAGGACTGAACCCATAGCCAGAAAATCAGATGCTTTTCTGGGAACACTGGAGAGAGACTGCCCAGACATCAGTATTGTTGAAAAATCCTCAGGTGATGCTAGAGCATGACACTTTGAGAATGACTACTATAGAAAATATGGGATGTGTTATAAGCTTTTCCAATGAAAAATTATATCACTGAAAGTAGTTTAATGTATATTAAATACATTTTAATATATTTTTATATTATTTATTATGTCTTACATTTTAATATATTAGTTATTTTTTGTTTTTCCTAATAATGTAAATCATCTAATTAATTGAATATATATAAATATTTTATAGATCTATCTTTCGAAGAATTTCCACCTAAATTTTCTGGTTTTCAGTAGACTTAACTTGATGTGTAATGGTAATTGCATAGTTCCAATACAAAACATTTGATATCCAAAAAGTTCTACATCAATTATTAATGAGGGTATTTGATATACTTATGGGGAATGATCATCTGTAGGATGTAAGGTGGTTTGATGTGAAAACTTCAACTTCACTAACGTAACTTAGTTGTTTTGCTGTTTAAAGTTTATTCTTGAAAGCCATGCTTTACATGTGGATTTATAAAGACACAAACACAAACATGTAGCTGAAGGTTTTCTGTGTCCAACAGGCTCCTGCAGCCACTCAGACCCAAATAAACACACAGAAACTTATATAACTTATATACTGTATGGCTGTGGCAGGCTTTTTGTTATCTAGTTCTTATATCTTAAATCAACCCATTTCTATTAATCTATAAGTTGCCATGTGGCTTGTGGCTAACCGGTACTTTTACATCTTGCTTCCTCTGTGTCTGGCTGGCGACTCCTGACTCAGCCTTCCTGTTCCCAGAATTCTCTTCTCTGCTTGTCTGCCTGTACTTCCTGCCTGGCTACTGGCCAATCAGCATTTTATTTATTAACCAATCAGAGCAACACATTCACAACACACAGAGCAATATATCCACAGCACAAACATACATGTCTGCATTAAATACTTAACTGCATTTTATATAAATGCAAAATGCAGATAAGTACAAAGTAGTTATGTTACAGTGGTGAAAGACATCATGTGTTTTGCAATGAGTTTTCTTGGCCTGAAACCTTTGGTTGCTCAGTTGCTAACTTTGTAACCATAATTAATTTGTTTAAACCTCTCATGCTTAAGTTTTCTCACCTATGGGAAGCAGGAATAAAATATATCTATATCTATATATCTATATCTATATATGTTATTCATTGGATTTCTGTCAATATTAAATGAATGAAAACCTCATTCAGTGGCCTGACAGTTAACGATTTCCCAATAAATTTTCATTGTTATTTTAGTTTTATATTCAGGTCTTTTGTTTCATATTTTCAGGCACAAATCTGGTATTTTTCTTAGCATTTTTTATTCTGGTGAAAGATAAGCAGTCATTTCCCACGGTAGAATCAGCTTACTAATGCTAGCATTTAGAAGGAGAAGTGTCTAGCATGGGCAGATAGGCAGCGGAGCTCAGAGCGTGCTCCAAAACGAAGATAACACAAACTATTTTAGGGAATTTTGCCCTGTTGTGAGATGAGGTGGGGTGAAGAGTACAGGGAGAAGAGCACATACTTAGCAACTGGAGTAGGTGTTGACAGCCTGGCATGCTCAGGAAACAAAGATAGCTGAGAATGTAAAGAGGGGAGAGCTGTGTCTCCTGGACCTCTTTGTGTCTCACCCTAAGGAGTCTGTGATCTTTTTTTCTGGATGGTAACGGAGAACCTCTGAAAACCAGATAATACAAGTATTGGTATTTTTGGAACCAATAATCAATGCACATCAAATGCATTATTTCAAATGACAAGCAAAGTTAGTTACAGTCCAGGATAAGTCTTTGAAAGGTTTTTAACAGTAGCAACAAAGGTAAATGTTTCATTAATGGACCTGTCCTGTACTCTTCATTCAGCCTGGCTTTTCTATCATCTTAAATCATTTAGTCCTTATAATGAAAACTAGATAACTATAATATGTATAATCATCTTTTATCTGCAATTTGTAACAGCACGTAAGTAGTAGTAATTTGCTCTCTAATACAGCTTTTAGCCATATGTTCAGCTCCTATTTTCACCAAGAAATTGGTCATTTCATCTTCCCAGAGTGAGTGGCCATGCTCGTTCCAGATCTGTGGTCATATTTTCCATCTAAAGTGAACCTATTTTTGTAGTTTCCTTTAGACTTACAGAGAGTTCTTCTTTGTACATGGAATTACTGGGACATAAGATATTACTTCTGGCAGATATTTGAAGGCAAAAATGTCCCAAATGTCATCTATAGTCAAAGGTACATGAGAAGTTGGTATGGAATTTCAGGGACTCCTTTTTGGTAGCTCTAAAAATAAAATAGGATATGTCGCCATGGGACAAAATACTAAGCTTAAGATAGCAAACAGAATCTGTGTTAGGATAAATGCAAAACAATATATATATATTTAATTTGTTAACTCTTTTCATTTTGTGATAATATAGATTCCAGGTGTTCATCAGTTAACACTGTGTGTGATGTTAGGATTTTCCTTGAACATTCTTAGAATTTAGGATTTTTTCTTTTCTTTTTTATGTTTTATTTATTTACTTTAATTGAAACAGATTTTTTTCATACAGCATATTATAACAATGGTTTTCTTTTCCCTAACTCCTCTTCAAACCTCCCAATTGCCCACCCACCGAGATCCACACACCTTCTTCCAGTCTCCCATTAGAATACAAACATCTAATAATCATAGTGATGATAATAAATAATAACTGTTTATCATTACCTTGAACATGTTGAGCTCATGCAATGTTTGATAAATTATGTCACTATTGCAACCAGTTATTAAATAATGGTTACTGTTGGAAGTTGTAGCAGTGATACTGATTTATGTCAATATGGTGTATAAACTCAACAATCTTCTGAAAGAGGAAGTCCACCTTGAAAGACAAATGATGTTATGTTAAGAAAATTGGATTTTCATTCACAGTATAATTACCAAACTCCTTCTGTATGGCAGCTCCCTCCATGCCAGCATGAAATCAGATGCTTAAAGTGTGATAGTTATTCCTGAAAAAATATAAGACTATAAAGAAAAATAGACTTTATAATCAATTGTTAAATAAATAAGCCACCTTCTCAGACATTTATTCTTTCCACATTGTATAAGGCAGAAATGAAAGCTCCAACTCCAAAATTATATTATCTAAATATAGTCCACGCTACTTTACTTAAATTATACTGTAAACTACTATATCTTGGCTGGGTGGTGGTGATACATGCCTTCAATCCCAGCACTTGGGAGGCAGAGGCAAGTGGTTCTCTGTGAGTTTGAGACCAGCCTGGTCTATAGAGCATGTTCTGGGACAGCTAGGGCTACACAGAGAAATCATGTCTCGAAAAACCAAAAACCAAAACAACAAAAAAACCTTTATCTCATATGCTGTGCATGTGTACATATATATTACTTAAAAATTGTTTATAAACTACCTTTAGCTCCAGTTCTTTTATCTCCACAAAGTCATATTCAAAGCACCATGTGTTGGAGATAGTGTTTTTACACTAATCATTAGCTATATAATTTTTCTCAAAAATATTTGTTGAATAAAAGAATAAATTGATAATGAATGAACAAATAATTATGTGTGAAAGGAGAAGGGAAATGTAATTATTTTTCTGTGATACACATAGGATTTCTTAATATTATTTATGCAACATCATTAACCTTTGATGGAAAGTTTCTTGATACATTTGTAGATGTGGTACCTCTGTCTTTGTAATAAATAATGCACAGGGTGTCTTGTACATGTTGTCCAGTTAATTCAGGCTGACATCTTGAAAAATGATGGCAACATGACAAAATAATGACATAAGTAACAATCACTGCTGTTATTCTGTTTTCTACAGTTCTGACTGACACATGTGCGTGTGTGTGACTGGGTGTGTATGTGTGTGTGTGTTTGTGTGTGTGTGTGTGTGTGTGTGTGTGTGTGTGTGTGTGAGTATGACAGAGAGAACTGAGTCACTAGAGTAGGCCTTGTCCAGCACTACTGTCAGGATTCTGAATGCTTCTACCATCTCTAAGATACACTGAGTCCCTCCCATAACCATACCCACTTTTCGTCTAAGCTTACATCATCTCTTCTTCCTTTCCTCTAAGTCTACTTCATCTCTAATCCATGAGCACTGTTAATTTATTATTCAGTTCTGAAAAAATTGTCCTTTCAGAACTTTTTATGAAAATAGACTCGTGAACCATGCAACCTTTGGGAGTTTTTCTGTCTGCTCATTCATCATATTTCTCTGTAGCTTTAGTAGGTTATATGCTTAACAATGCTTTCTTCTTTGAGATTAACACCATGCAGTCCTCATCGTTAGACCATTTACCTGTTAAAGCATAGCTAGGGTGATTTCAGTTTATACTACAAGTAAAGCATCTATGAACTTAGCATGGGGACTTTTACATGAACCTGTTTTCATAAGTCTGGAATGAATAACCAATACTAGGGTTATGGGAATATATATCACATATGTAGTTTTATAAGAAACCTACAACTATTTCACAGTGCAGGTAGCACTGTAAGTAAGAACCACTTTGCATCCTTGTCAACATTTGGTGTTGTAACTCCTCTTTTGCTAATTACTCAAAGAGTCTTATGACAGTACCATTAGCTTTCTAAAGTAAAAAAAATATATTTTTTGAGAATTTCTTGATTGCAATAATTCAGTCTTATTACTCTCATGCTCCACCCCTTTATCTCCTTCCCACCCCAGAAACCATGAAAGCTCTTTTCTTTACAGGTTTCTTCTTCATATTTTTATTTATTTTATTATTCCTGAGTTTAGCTAGAGCTGTCTGTGTGATTATGGGTATGGAACCATCTAAATGTCCAAATGGGCTCACCAGTAAATAAATATCTAAAGATAATGGCTCCTCCCCCAGAATCCACTATTAACCTGTATTTCAGCAGGAATGGGTAGGTCCCTATAAACCTCCTCCACATTCATAAATAGTTGTTGATAGCTCCTGCTTTGGATTGACCCAATACTGTTAGTTCATTATTGTGATAGCCCTGAAGATATACTTAAATAGGCCTCCTATCTTTTGGTTCATAAATTCTTTGTCTTTGTTTCGGCAACATTCCTTGAACTTTAAGGAAATGATATAAATGTGATATTCAGTCCTGAGCACTCAGCCCCTCCTCGTTCTCAACACCTTAAAGAGCCACAAATCTCTGCATTCTCTCCCTTCATTATAGAGAAGATGTGATGATTAAGACAAAGAGTAGCATTTCCTATGGGTATAAACAAAGGTGTTTAGAAGGCAGTTTGACACATGTCCTTTTAGCTAAAATTGGTAAACCCCTCCTCACCTCAGCCTATCACTTCCTCAACCATTGTTTTTTTTACTACATATATCATGTCCTGAATCTAGTCAGAGAGCATTTGGTTACACCTATAACAGCCCACTATAGAACAAGTGGGTACATCTTGCCTGGTAAGTTGGTATTGTAGTTAGTAGGGATCACAACTGAGTTAGACTAGGGATACCTTTTCTCATTCAGCAGCTTGCATATCACTTTCCTACATTATGAAGTAAGCCAGAAGGATAAATAAGTCCGGGCTTGATTTCTCTATAACTTGCAATTAAGGTTTATGGTGTGTTTTGCATTATAGTCTAATCATCTCAGCCTGTGTGGCAATTGAGGGGTGGGAAGAATTGTTTGATGACCTTGAGGGCCTCCTTGACCAGAAACTCCTCGGGAGATATCACAGGCTTGGCATTAGGAGGTGTTTAATAACTGATGGATTGTAGAAGCAGTACTAATGAACCAAATAGGGTAGCTTTCTTCCGATGCTATCCTACTTTTATTTGTAAAAGTTGGCTTACGAAATAAAGGTTTCTGTTGTCTTTTGCGTGCACAATTGATTTTGTTCAACCCTCCCTCCTCACCTACTCATCACATCCACAGCCTTCTGTCCCTGCTTGAAACCTTCTGCTATCCTAGTTAGTGTTCAATTGCTGTGAATAGATTACCATGACCATGACGACTCTTATAAAAGAAAACATCTGATTAGGGCTTGCATAAAGTTTTAGATTGTTAGTCCATGATCATTCTGGCAGGTAGACGACAGGCATGGCATTGGAGCAGCAGAAGAGAGCTTTGCATTCTGATCCACAGGCAGAGAGGAGACACTGGGCCTGCCGATGGTTTTGAAACCTCAAAGCTCACCCCCAGTGACACACTTTGTCACTTCCTCCAACAAGATCATGCATCCCAATGTAGCTAGAGTTTTCCTGCCTGGCCCACAGTCAGGATAAATCTCTCTCACCTGCCAGTCTCATAGCCGCTCAAACCCGACCAAGTAAACATAGAGATTTATATTGGTTACAAACTGTATGGCCGTGGCAGGCTTCTTGCTAACTGTTCTTACAGCTTAAATTAATCCATTTCCATTAATCTATTCCTTGCCACATGGTTCATGGCTTACCGGCCTCTTTATATGCTGTTTTTCATCGTGGCGGCTGGCAGTGTCTCTCCTCTCAGCCTTCCACTTCCCAGAATTCTTTTCCTTGTCCCGCCTATACTTCCTGCCTAGCCAATGGCCAATCAATGATTTATTTACTGACCAATAAGCAACACATTTGACATACAGACCATCCCACAGCATCCCAATGCTTCCCAAACTGTTCCACCAACTGGAGACCAAGCATTCAAACATGAGTATATGGGGCCATTTTTGTTCCATCTACCATACTCCAGTATTTTTTTTTTTATCTCTCTCTCTATATATATCACTTATGTTCTAATAATCCTCCTGTCCTAAAGGCATCCAGTACATGTCTAGTTTCATGGTTTCTACAGGTGCTCCATTTAAACATAGAGATCTAAAGATTCAAATCGCCTTGGCTCTTCATATTGTTTGTGGGTTTTTTTTTTGTTTGTTTTTTGTTTTTTGTTTTTACAACAAAGACATGTTGACTTCTTTCATTGTTTTTTATGTCTAATGTGAGACTTTAGCCTACCTCGGGTTGGATGAAGGAAAGGAACTATATGATTGGAGCTCAGCCGAGGGCAGATAATACCTGAGCTACTTGGTTGGAACTAGACCTACAAGTGTGGAGATAGTGCTGGGGTGGTGCGATAATGGCACTTATATCATGTGGTAACGAGTACATACAGGTCGATTTGACTTTCTAGGTATTAGGAACAGAGGGGCAATGCCATGGATAGTGATCAAGTAACTCTCTAGGATGATGTAGGGTCATTTGGATATAAACTTAGGAGTGATACAGATGAGTTATAAATTTGTGGTTTCTATCATTATAAATAATTCCTATGTTTAGCTTTTTCCCTTGGAATATATGGTTGGTCAGTTCCTGGGAAACTTGAATAGGTGATTCTTGTACCATTTATGTGTGCAGATACATTTTAATGATCAAAAAAAAAAGACAAGAAAAAACTTTATAAAGCATTTGTATTTCAAATCAGTTTTTGCAGAAAAGGCACAGCTAATAAAAAACATTTATTTAGCAGCCAATCCAGAAGTAAGCTGTTATATTGGGTTTTTATCTTTTCATATATGTATTATCTTGCTTGATCCACACAGCAACTCTGTGGGGAAGTCATGGTGCTTTGCAAATGAAGAAATTGTGACTGAATTACTGGAGAAGTCTTATCCATAACTCCACAACTAATAATGTTAGAGTAGTGATGAGCATCCATATCTAATCTCAAGACACTCGGTCTAGTGAGAACTGGAAATCAGTGCACAGGCACTTGATAAATAATCAAGTGCGTGCTTAAATTTTAAGATGAATATTCACTGTGTGACATTCTCATATAGCTACTTTCAAATTGAGATGAAGTGATGTACCTTCACGATCCAAACATAGCATTCTCTACCTAGCAGATCAATTATTTTAAATTTAGATAACATTTGTTGGTGCTTACTGGGAGAGGTATTCTTTAAGGTTGTTCTATGTACATGCAAATATGAATTGATTTTTTATAAACTGTAGTAAGACATTAAGGATTTGTTACCTACCCACCCCAATGTTATTAACCAAATCAATGAATATCTTATCTTTTTCAAATGTGTATTTTTGTTAAATTGAAGCTAAACACAATAGATAAATATTTACTGCTCATATAATGGTTAGTTGAAATGTCTTGTACATATATTGATACTCAGGAAAGCAGATCTATAAAATCACTTCTTTGTGTGCTCAATATTATGATCCAGACCTGAGCTACAGAAACAAATGATTTTCTAAGATTGTATATGTAAAATATATGATCAATGGGAAATTTGCATAATTTATATAAGTTGTTATGACTTAAAAGTAAATTATTAATAATATTTTATTAAAATAATCATTTAGGTATAGGATTATCTTTTATTGGTAGTTGATTTTAAATCACGTTTGTTCTATAAAAATAAAAATTTGGGTCTTAAATCTTCTAGTCTCCCTCTTTTATTTTCATAGTGCATCATTATTGCTGGTAAGTCTTCCAGTGTCTCCCCAAATCTACCCTGTTCTTAGGGGCTTCACCACTCTGTATGTTACTGCCTTGCAACTGAGGTAGACACCTGGCTAGACAGCTAGTTCCTTTCCAAATCCTCTTCAATACTGGCCAGTATGATGTCACATGCAAATAGGATCACTTTGCTCTCATGCTTCCAGAATTTCAAGGTGGTGCCATTGCCTTTTGGATAAAAGTCCCCGGTTTTGCAGAGGGAAAGGGCTTCTAGTGTTTTAGTGGTAGAGCTTGGTTCTTTCATCCTAAGTATCCAGTTCCAATCCTACCTGACTTTGCTCAACTCCTTTCATGATGACCTGCCCTGATTGGGTCCGTCACCTGTCCTTCTGTCATGCTACTCCCTTCTGTCAAAGTGTCTCTGTAATTCTTCTGCAGAGGACCTTTAAGGCACACTTAGCTCCTCTTATGGTCTTGACTCTGTGTGCTGTGCCTTGTCATTTTAATTTGTTCTTCTGCTCTTTCTTCTTCCACTATCCTACAAGATTCCCAGCAGTAACCTGCTCTGTCTATTGTTACAGATTCTACTATGGCTAGAGCATAACCAGTGCTCAGTAAGTCTCCATTTAGTGAATAACAGAGTGATTAAAGTCTTCATGTCGATAAACATTTCTTTGGCTACAAATCGGGAGAGACAAGACTTCTGATTAGCAGCCCTTACATTGATACAGGTCTCAGTGGTAACCCTCACACACACTCTAGCACAAACAAATGCTAATGAACTTTTTTTAGACTTCTCTACCATTTGGACTCTCTGATAAATTATAATTGAACTATAAACTCAGCCTTGTGTCTTATCTTCCAATGTATAGGACTGGCAAATAAAATGTAGATTCCATATAGAAGTTTAGATAGGACAAAGTGGAAATTTTAAGCACAGACCAGAATAGAAATGATTTCATTGTGTCATATGCAAATTTGGTAACATTTAGTTTTTTTAAGCCTTGACAAATTATTTTTTTTAGATTTCAATTAAGTTTAATTTTAACATACTTAATGCAATTGCCTATTTTTCTGAAATATGTGATATTTTGATAGCATATATTTGGATAAGAATCAATGGGTTTTTGAAACTTCTTGTTTTATGTTAATTCCTTCATTTATGCCTCTTTTGAACATTCCATCATAACATCAGGCAATTGCAAGGGCATATGATATCTTTCTTTCAAACATGATTTCTTTAAAGAATACTACATCTTTAGTAAAAAAAAAAAAAGACTTGTAAATGTAATTGATTAGGTCTAAAAGAAAATTGCACGGTACAATGTTGTTATTGGGTCAATATTAGAAGGATCTTACAATGATTAGAGCTCTTCTGAAACTTCCTCTTCATCTGCAGAATGGGGGATTATTCTCAAGATAGGGATAAAGAAGGGTTATGGACACTATGCTTTAACAGACACTGGTGTCGATATGTAAAAGACAAAGTGCATATTGGGAACTTCAGTTTGATCCTAGTATAGCTTAAGTCAGTACTGTTAACACTTTTTTTTTCTGAGTATCCGACTCATCAAAAACAATGAAACCGCCTGATTTTGCACCTCTTTGTTGTCTTGAAGATGCTATAGAGATACTAGATAAGACTTAGGGGTTTTTATTTTGTTGGAGTTATTCATCCGAACACATGAGCTTTGTGCACATAAACTTTTACAACAGTCCTACAATGTAGATAGGTGTCTTGAATATCTGTACTTGGAATACTGGCATCTTGCAGTTTACTTTGAGTTTAAACCCAGTAAGTAGTCTGACTTTAAAATCTGTAAACTGTATGACTTTGCACTTAGGATTTAAAAAGAACAGAAAAGAGAAAGAAAGACAGAAAGAAAGAAGGAAGGAAAGAAAAAAAGGAAGGAAGGAAGGAAGGAAGGAAGAAAGAAAGAAAGAAAGAAAGAAAGAAAGAAAGAAAGAAAGAAAATAAATACGTCTGAGGAATTTAAGTAACCTTGGAGGATCATTCCTTGATTTATTGTGAATTATTTTATTGATGGGCTTCCAATAATCTTCCCAAAAGTATAAAATTGTGTCTAGCCTTATAAGTCACCTGTGGAATTCATTAGAGCATGTTAAAGGATTATATTGGTGACATATTCTGTGCTTTCTGACTGTCTAGACACGTACTTTTTCATCTCTTTCTACTTCAGTACACTTTAAATATTAGAATCTTGGCAGGGTATTTTAAAGGTATAAATACTCTGAGGAACATGAAAGAAATCAGACCACTCCTGTCTCAGGCTATTTCTTAGCACCCAGGAAAGCTTCAAAGTTACTCCCATTCTTCCCATGGGGCAAAGTGTCTATCATTTATTATTTTAGCCTGACTCATGACCATTTCCGGGTCAGAGTTCTCACTAGTACAAGTAAAATCAGGTTAGGCTTTTCTTATCACTCTTGGAACAGTCATAATTCTGTCCTTTTGTTTTTTAGAATGTTAGGTAAATAAACTAAATTTATAAATCATATTTCAATAATAATCTTTTACATAGTTTAATCTTTCACTTACACTTTTGCTATTTTTTTCTTTTATAATGTATTATATGCCCATAAACATATACCTAATATTTAAACATTATCAAAATTGTTATTCAGCTTTTTGTAGACCTCAATCCATTTACTCAACTTTCTCTCCTGTCATTGATAAGAGACAAAGTTTTTGAAATACTATCCAAAATCTGCAATACTTAATGTATCTAGGTGATGTAAACATATTCTGTAAACACAAATTTGAAATAACTCCTAATTGACTATAAATTCAATCTACATTTCTGGATTTTGTTTGTTTTGTTTTTCTTTAAGAGTGGCTCTCACTGTGTAGCTCTGGCTGGCTTGGAACTTGCCAAGTCATGCAGTGTGGCCTTGAATTCAGAGGGGTCCTCCTGGCTCTGCTTTCTGAGTGCTCAGATTAAATGCATGCACTACTACCCTGTGGCTACATCAACATTCTAGAAGTTGACAAATATATTACAAAATGAATCCAAGGTCCTGCAAAGAACCCATCTAATGAGAGAAATCCACCCAGTCTGTTTAAAGGGTAAAGGAATTTATTAGGAAGAAGACTCACTACAGCACCGGACATTTATTGTAGGGTCCTGGAAGTCCGAGGTGCAGTCCAACACTATTTTTCCACCTGGGTCCATCTCAGCATCCAGGCCCATGAGGGAAAGAAGAAGCATACTAAGCACATCTCAGGTCTTCAGGGTAGCCAGGAGCCTTGCCCCAGAAGCAGGTACTTCAAGGTCATAAATAGGTAGGACAGTTACCTGCTACATCTCTAGGGGCGGTGCTTCAAGGTCATAGATAGGACAGGTATCCACTACACCCATCTAGTAAAAATACCAATTTATATTTTTTAAAGTCTTATTTTATATAAAAAAAAATACATAAATCTTAAGCCCACTGAGTATCAAATTCTAAAAACTGTGTCAGGACACCGAGACACATCAAAGTACTTTTATTTGCTTTGATTTTTATTCTTTATTTGGACAAAATGTTAAAAATTCAACTATTTAAATATTTTACATAATAATTGTTTTCCTTTTTCATGTGTATGTGTGCATGGCATGTGTTACATTTCTATGCAAGTTCACATTTATTTGGTGACATGTACGTACACAGACATATATGTGCACGTGGAAGCCCAGTGTTGAATTCCAGTTTTTTCCTCAACTGTGACCCACCTTAGTCACTGAGGTACTTCTTTCCATTCGATCCAGAGCTGTCTATCACGGCTAGTGATTGGATCCAGAGCTGTCTATCACGGCTAGTGATTGGATCCAGAGCTGTCTATCACAGCTACTAATCGGATCCAGAGCTGTGCCAGGGCTGTCTAACACGGCTCTTGTGGCTAGTCAGCTTGCTCTGGGGATTGTCTGTTTCCACCTCTGAGTTCTGGTATCACAGGTGAATGCTACGCCCACCATGGGAGGATCCAACCTTTGCTCCTCATACTTGGGAGTAGTGCGGCAGGGGCTGTCAGTACTGAGTCTCATTTCCCTAACTAGTCTCCTCCTTTTAATTGCTGGCTCATACCAATATTAGAAAAAGATGTGTAGCTTGGCCTAAAGGCAGCATCAGTTTGAATAATATAAGTGAATATTAATTATGGAGGAAATATTAATATGAACAATAATTCATATAAGTGAATGATATCAAGAGTCTCCAGATTTTTCTAGAACAATTTAGTGAAAAACAATGTGCAGGCTGGGCATGCTGCTGTACAGTTCAACCACAGCAGAGAGGTTCAGGAGGGAGGGTCAGAAGTCATGAATTTGATGCCGTCCTAGGTTACATAGCAAGGTCTTCTTTAAAAAATAGTAAATAGATGAGTCGTTCCTAATTTATGGTTTTCAGTAATAAAAACGGAAAGAAAATGAGGAAAGTAAGCAAAGTCATTAAAATTTAAAACGGAGGAGTAGATTTGTCTATACAGCTATGTAAAACAAGAAATAGAATTTTCTTTATTTACAAATATTATTTTACCACTTAACTTTGGATTCTCAGATGAGAGAAATCTCTTATAAGGACCCAATACTTCTTGATGACACAAGTGGACTACGTGAATTTATTTTGGGTATTCTTGATAAAAATATTACTTCATAAATCTCTGTCATGTCATATAAATAAATCGATATTTATTTTGCTGATGGGAATCTTAGTATTGAACACATTCATAAAGAACCATGGTAATCCATTAAAGAACTATGGTAATTCATCATCTATTTTGGTTTTACATATGTTCTTTTTTGTCCTCTGCTTAAAAGAAAGAGTTAAAGATGTTGAACAGTAAATAGATGCTTGCTATCATTGGTAATTTTATGCAGAAATAGCAATATGACCATTATAAGTTTATTATGCTAAGGTCTAGGTTTTCCAAGAAGTTAAATACTCCTTGACTTTGTGAAAATTTAATAATAGAGATCCCCTCAGGACTTACATGGGTGGATATACCAGTCCTGGGTAAACAACTTGGGCAACTACTTTTGTGTCATAGCTTACTGCCGTGTGTATTGAATTGGAGTAGAATGCCTACCTCACTCCTCAGAAGCCACATGTTGAAGATTTTACTTACTAGTCTTTGGGTCCATGTGAGCTATCATCTTCTGTTCCTTCCTTCACTGTCTTTCAGAAATATGAGGTGACTGACAGTCTCAACAAGTTTCGTCTTCTTTCCTGTCACACTTGCTCTTAAATCTATGACCTTTTAAAAACAGTTATTGCTGCACACATCAACATACACACAGAGTCCATTCTGTGCTGCTCATATGCACATCTGTAGGGCTGATGACGTGTGACTGGATAAACCAGGGAGCTTGTCCCTGGAGGAAACAGATTGATCTCCTCAGCAGCCACTGATTTGCTGTGGCTCTTCTTGGAGGAGTGGGACCTTGTGAAACTCCCCAATCCAAATGGTCATGATCCTTACATGTCGGTGTTCTGTTTTTTTGTTTGTTCTGTTTTTTATAATTACAGCTCAGTGTGGCAACTGTTTTCCCTCTCTAAATGTGTTTGTCGTCTGTTTCATGGCATCATTTAGTCATGGGTTGCATTAGAAATCTTTTAAACCAAATAATGCTACGGTAACTTTTAAACTATTTTAGGTTAGTCGTGGCTGATACTAAATATGAATGAGGATTGTTTTAGCATTTGTAGACCAGCTTAATGTTTCCTATTAGTCATCTTTAAAATTATACAGAAGCAACTTCACATAATTAAGTCTGTGCTTTGCTTTCATCCGAGGACGCCTTGAATTCTTCCACTTTTGTCCGTGTTTCCTCACTTCATAGTTTGCTTGATAGGTCAAATCTCATATTCATGCCTCTAATGAATCCTTTATGTCCCCATTTCCCCCTTTTATAATCTATCATTGATTTAAATTTTTGTTCCAACTGCCGTCCAGCGAGAAGAGTTTTCACATCCATCAGCCACAACATGACTGCTTCTTTACTTGATGATCTGAGCCTTCATATTTTGGTCTAGTTGATGTTCCTTTTGTTTTTCATGTATGTCTCGTTTCCTTTGTTTATTTAGGATTATCACTCAAGTCTTAGCCAGTGTGAAGCTCACATCTGTAATGAAGGTGTCTATGTAGATGTAGAAAACATAAGATTCTGTCTCCTTAATAATTATAGGAGAGATACTGCTTGCTTCACACTCTCTGTAAGCCACCTCTTGATTGACGTAGACATCTTGACCTGAAATGTAATCTGAATGTAAAGCACATACAACACAAGTGATATGTAATCATTTCACAGTAAAAGTTGGCACAGAAGAATAAATGGTTCATCATGAGAGCACTTGAGCTGGGTCTGAAGGGATGGCAAGCATCTCACTCCTGCCCTACTTCAGACCTGGTTCAGGTGAATGGAATTTTTACTACTTCAGTGAGATAATCTTTGCTCATTTGTGCTGTACTGTGAGTTCTCTGTATCTTTTGGAACTTAGAAGAATTTATTAATTTATAGGTCCTATTGCATAAGTGTTAATTAACATTTTTTTTTTTAAAATATGGAAAGACATGAACTTTTAAGTCATTCCCAGATTTTATCTCTTCCTTTTTTGAGTGCTTTTCCTCTTGAATTTGGGGTTTAGGAATCTTGCTGGGTGCGTCCGCGCGCGCGTGCACACACACACACACACACACACACACACACACACCAATTTGGCATTACTTTCCACTCTTGGTATTTTCCTGAGTTATTTTTTTCATAGATACTTTTATTTTTATGTAATAGGAAACATTATTTTCAGCTACTGTTCACAGGGCATGACCAAATAATTTAAGGTCTGAGGTTTCTGAGGGGAACTGAAGGCACCAGTATGAGAGACTCACCGTGTCTCTGAGTCCTCTTGGGGGATAGTGAGAATAGGGCTGCCTTTGCTTTTTTATTATTGACATATTTTTTATAGGCACTCTTAAAAGCCTTTTTATATTCATTTTGATAGTTATGTGCCTTCAGTAACTAATAAAGTTTGCCAATGAAAGCTGTAAAGATAGTGAATGTTTCAAGTTCCATTCAATCATTATAATTAGGTTAAACTTGTATCATTTTCCTATTGCGATATTTAAATTTAAAAACTCATGTAGCTTCTTTTATTATATTTTCTCCTTTGGAGAATATTTACATCTGTGAAGTAGAACAAAGGCAGTTAAATATAAATATTTTATATTAAAATATGACATAGATGTATTTTATAAAAGCATAAAATACAGTATTCTATGTTAAAGCCTTATTATGAGCAGCACTGTTATAATGGAGAGATTTTGATGAACCTCTAAGTTGCCAGGCCAGGACATTGGTGACTAATCAGAGGGTATAGTGTGCATAACATATCAATACTTTAATTAGGGGTTAAATATATTTTAAGCTTGGGATATTTAATTAAAATTTTTTGAACTAACAAATGTCTTAAACATCAGTCATAAATTGAGCATCATAAAAGGCCTTGTAAGTAAAAATTTACCCAAAGAAACCCTTAACCTATAATATACAGTTTACTGTAGATGTTTATGCTCTTAATCACTCTAGCAATTTCATACAATGTATAGTTGATCCACCTACTCCTTCCGTATTCTGCTATAGTTTTAATAGTTTTTCTTTAAAAGAGAAAAAGATTGCTATATGTTAGGACAATGTTTCCATTGATCAAACAGAAGATCTTGATGATTTGGAGGTTTCCTTTGTTAAAGTAATGAAAATATTATATTTACCTTGCTTCTTGGATAGTGGTCATCAGTGAGGGTCTCCATACTCCAGAAAAGGGATCTAATGGAGTTCGAGTTATCGTAGTTGCATACATTTCAAGCTTCTCAGCAAATGGCTAATTTTGTGCTTGAAATGAAATGGGCATTAAGAATGTGTTGTGAATGATAAAACAATTATTTTTATTTAATCAGCTCTCCGTAAAGTATCAACATTACAACTCTGTTACATGTAAAGCGAAAATGTTGGTCCAAATTAATGTATTTTAAGTCTGATTCTTTTTTTTTTTTTTTTTTTGTATCTGAAAGACTAAGTTTAAATAAAACATTCTGTGGAAGATATCCAGCAGCAGTAAAGAAATTAAGAAAATACAATATCTTGTGAGCAGTGTCCCAGACAAAGTGTTCACAAATCCATTTGAAGAAAAATGCATATGTATTAGATATTCTAATCTTCCATTTCAGTGAATTACATTCTGTAATCCTTCATTATATGTTGAAGGACGTAGCATAGCTTTTCTTTTTTAGAATTTAGGTCAGCTGTGGTATTTGAGCAATATAAATGAAGCAAAGAATAAATGAATAGATGTTCTGGGCATATTTTCATAGTTATTTTGGAATTATTTTATGTATAGGTTTTTTTCATATACTATGACAAGTTGCTTAGGGACAATAAATAAGAAATAATTTTAATTTTAAGAACAATAAAAATAAGTTAAAAACTTGAAATTCAAAACATTTTTTAAAATTCTTGCATGTATTTTTACAATCTTGAATAATAGCTAAAATATTAATTAATGAAGTCCTTTTCCTGAGAAGCTGCATTGTCCAATTTCTTAATAAACTCCATGACAGTGTAAATTCCTTTTGCTGAATGACTCCATGTGAAATATGTTTTTGGTGAAAATTCCTGAGCTGTTACAGTATAACTTACAGATGGATTAGTAATTTAAGACTTAACTAACAGCTCTTTCTCCTTGTGAGAAACGGATGTCTTTCCAACCTCTTTTGCCCTGGCCATTGTCTTTCTATGGAGAAATAGCACTAAGCCTAAGACATCTTGTTTAGGTAAGAAGCATCATTTCTTTTAATCAAGAAATGGGTCAATTAGAAGAGTTAAGAGCCTAGTTCTAGAGTAAGAGAGACCTGAGTTTGACTCATAGCTCTTCAGAGGAATGACTGGACCATTTACTTGTGTTAGCTAAAATGCAATTTTCTTCTCCGCAAACATCCTGCTTGGGTATTTTTGAAGGCTGTGACTATGTGAAGCACAGAGTGCGATTTAACATTAAGTACACAAAACTTCTCATGAAATCAGTTTAATGCTAAGAGCATAATATATGTCTAATAAATAACTAGTAGGACAGTCTTGATTGAGCTGTACATGAGAGACCATAAAGTCTGTAGAGCCTTGCTTGTTGTAATAACTGTTATATTATTCCCAGTGTCTAGGATAATATTTACTCAAAAAGGATTGAACACAGAAGGGTGTGATTGAATTATTTTACCCATAGGGTAATTACTTCTAAGAAAGGTGGGTTTTTTTTTTTTTGAGAATTACTTAATATTGCTGTTTGCATGACAGGGGATAGTAACTGCTTTTTTCTCTTGTAAATAACCTTTATTAAAGAAAAAAATCTTCACTAGTGTATGCTGTGAACACACAGTCAGTTCACTGACTTTGTAAACTGTTTGACACCATATACATGTACATATGTGATTATATAAACACACTTAATACAGGGGTGTACACACACATGAGCATACATATATGACCACTTTAAAGGTGACATGGTATCTGAGTGTTATGCATTTAATATACATATTTAATTTATTAATCATATCTATATATTCTCATTTTGCTCATTGGATTATAATTATACAACTACCTCATATTTACCAAAGTGTAAGAAGAGCTTGCTGGTAGCATACTGGAGTTTCAGAGGTTTCTAGATGAACTTGAGACTGTGTCCCAAGGTCATTGTAACCAACTTGACTATTCTGGTTTCCGGGTCTTTCACAGAAGCCAGTTGAAGGGTAAGAAATAAGTGTACAAGTTAAATAATGTTTACTATTCTGTAGTCCATTTATTAGGTGTGACTATTTCCAACTCAAATTCTTCATTAGTATCGAAGGTTGTGAGTTGATTATTTGGGGTCCACATTTTGATTCTTGGAGTATTTAACAAGTTCTTTCTGCATGTACACACAATGAGATAATATTTCTGAGATATAAAGTGAGAAAATACCCTACAAAATGTGACAGTTTATTCTGATTTGATGCTCTGTCCGTTGTCTTGTTTTGTTTTATTTTTGAGACAGGGTTTCTCTGTGTAGTTTGGTGCCTGCCCTTGATCTCGCTCTGTAGACCGGGCTGGCCTCAAACTCACAGAGATCCACCTGGCTCTGCCTCCCAAGTGCTGTGATTAAAGGTGTGCGCCACCACTGCCCAGTGCTCTGACCATTGTTATGTGGCCTGACTTTGTCCATTGCTCTTAATTTCTGAATGCTTATGTTTACTTTTCAAGACATTCTAGCTCACAATGCCTCTCTGCATAGTTATGGAATGTTATCAGGGTGAATTTTGAGCTGAGTAGAATTGTAAGAGCATCACAGATTGTGTGTGTTTGATCCAACTTTCATGATCCTATCCACTACCCTTAGGTTTCAGATATATCTGAAGGATCTGCTTTGTCTTATTTTGACAACTCCAGATACAATGTTATAAGAAGGAAGACTTCCCTGACAGCTGCTTAATCTTTTCTGAAGAGCCAATCTAACTATTAGCAGTTCCGAGTTATAACTGGTTCATCTGACTTATAAAATCAGTCACTTCTCCCCTGATTTACTAAATCCTCTGCATCTTTTTTTTTAACCCCTAAAAACTCTAGCTAGGGCAGTCAGATAAGTCACGTGCTTACAAATTGTGCCAAAACTAGATATTTAACAGTCTCAATATATCAACTCATTTGTATACCCTCATTATCTTCTCTCTTAAGGCATACCCGAGGTAGTTTTTGCTTGCATATGTTTTAATGCATGAGAATATTCAGAGGTTGATATTAATTTTAGCTGGAGAGCCTTTAAGAGACCAGAGAAGTACATCTTATAGCATGGCTTTCTATACATGCCTTGTTAATTACACAGTGCTCTGCATGTACTAAGTATTCAGCCCATGTTTGCTGCAAAGAATGTTCCTTGCTGAGGTGCTCACAACTAAAACAAGTACACTCTTGAGAAATCAGTGCGTGCACAAAGGGATATTACACTTAATTTTCTAACAGAAATTTCAGGACAAAGTTGACTCCATACATTAAAGATTGTAATGGTTGCCAACTACAAGAGGCAAATTTATTAAATTAAAACTCCCAATTTTTATGGAAAGCACAAAAGCTGTAGTTAGTATACATATGTTTTCTAAGTCATAGAGAAGCTCCCCCTGGTTTTTTTTATTTGGTTTTATAAGTTTATAAATTTAGGTTTATTTTGTCCATCTGGCCATGTTATAAATTTTATTAATACCTGAATGTCGTAGACTGGGAAATCTACATAGGGCATACTGATTCGTTACTAAGTGTGCGTTTGTGCATCAGAAATAGTTCCTCGTGGGAAAGGAAGAGAAGATGTAAATGATTTAAAATATTCATGGTTTCATCCATATTTTGCATGGCAGAGACCGTACAGCCAAAATTTTTGAAAACTATTGTGCACTTTTTTATTTATTTGTGCTGGCCTCGACACTTTAAAACAATTCCAAATAACAGTTCAGTTCTACCAGAAACCTGAGGGTTTAATTTCATTTAGTTTCATGACCAAAACAATAGATACAATGTTTTAGCACTCCTCATGCCAAACAGACAGAAGTTATTATTCTTTTCTGGGTATGGGTCCTGTGCTATCATCCCTGCATACCAGATGTAGAGGCGGGGTGGGAGAGTTGAGCAGTTTGGGTCACCTATGAGGACTGTTCTCAAAATAAAGAAATTTCTTAAGCATAATTGTAAATAATATATAAAATGAAAACAAATGAAATTTCTTAAATGTAAATAATATATAAAATGAAAATAGTATACATTGCTTTATAGATGGACACGCAGAGTGTATACCTTTTGAAGTATGTTAAACTTAATAAAATCAAAGATTTCATTCTTTTAGAAAGGGTCTTACTCTGTAGTGCAGGTTTGCCTATAGTTTAGTACATAGTCCAGGCTTGCCACAAACTCACCGGGGAATGATCCTCCTGCCTCAGCCTCCACATGCTGGAATGACAGGTTTGGGCCCTCTGCCTGATCTCCAGGTTATTTTCATTTGCTTATTTCTTGTCATGGAAGGAGTAAAAGGATGATGACAAAAGTTTGGAGTTCTTCACTTTCTGCCAAAATCTGCCTCCTTCATGGGAACATAAATTAAAGAAATCCTTCAAGTTTCATGAAGAACATGCAGTAGCCATGTAGCATGCAAGGTGTGGGGTAAGAGATGAACAGGCAGAATCTTTTCTCTAAGATAACAGAAGAATATGCTATTTCACTATCATTCAATAACCCCTGTAGCCAAGGAAGTTACTAGCATTTTGGAAAAATGTGGAAAATTTTTGAAGGGCAATAACTTAATTCTAGATATACAAGATGCGTAGGGAACTCTTCAAGGTACAGAAGGTAGTGCTATGTAAGAACAGGCAAATTAGGGTGAGCAGGAGAAGGGGCGGTGTAGTTGAGCATGGATCTGTGAGTTCCATTAGTCTGGTAGGGCAAGGTAATGGAATTTACCAACGGCTTTATGAGTAAGGAAATGGTACACATATGACCATAAGATAATACTCATAGTAGTGTGGAGAACACAGTTTGAATACTAATTATCCATAAATAGAAAAGGAGGTGAGTCTAAAATCTACATGGAGTTTTAAGCTACAGGTCATTTTGACTCCAAGTACCTGTCTAAAATACCATTGGATTGTTGTGACTACAAAATCTGGTAGAAATGTTTAAATAAAAGAATGATTTATTTTGGTCCATGTTTTCAGTCCATCATGATTTGGAAGACATGCTTAAGCTCATGGCAGTGCGAGCATATGGTAGAAGCTCCTCACCTTGAAAAGCAGAGAATGTAACAGGCACTGGAGGATGTAACTGTAGCATCCATCCCACACACAGTGACCAACATCCAGCAGGGTCTCCTTTACATTAAGGAGTCCATCCATAGTTTCTCAAAGTAGTGCCAACAGCTGAAAATCAAACTGATCAAAATAAGTCAGTGGGGTGGGGGAGAGATTCCTGATTAAAGAATAATTGTGGTATCCTACCCCGAAACTGAAGGAAGAAAGCAGAGATTCTGACATATTATCAGCTAGTATTTTGTGTCCCTGGGAGGCATTGAGACAGACGAAAAATAGATAATGACACTTGAATTTAAAGGGGAAAAAATGGACTAAATGCTGAGGATTAATTATTAGTTTTTACCCATAAGGTGAACTGTTGGGATTGATAGGAACATATAAGTTGAAGGTGTGATCTGAGGTGGTTGAGAGAATGAGAAAGAAGCCAGGGGGAGGATGGGAAAATGGAGAGAGACCATCTGCCTGTCTTGGTGCCACGACAAACAGGGAAAGCATCAGAGATTGACAAAGCACGCTTTTTACAAAAAGCAGTACGGATAGTAAGATATTTTATGTATTTGGGCTCCCCATCAACAACATTGTTAAATTTAGTGTGTAAAGTAACATAAGAATCAATAATTTCAGTTTTCAAAAAAAAACTATTTGGAGTATTTTTTCTTATTATTTATCCTCAAATGAAGGATGCCTGTTTTTCATTATCCATTCTTTTGACAACAATACCTTTATGCTAATATTGTAGATTACTGGGGTGGGGGATGGCACACACAAAAAAAAGAAACTCATTCAATTACTTTTCTTATGATTAATCGATTTATAGCTTTACTATAAGTGGCATCCAAAAAATAATCAGATTTCCAACCTTCAGAATTGTGTCATGACTATAAAACTGAAACTGGGTCTTTCATCTTGGCTTGTAGCAAGAAGAGAGCTGTATAATTCGTAGAGATAATGATGGCCAGGTATGGGCTTGTTTAAATCTTTGAAATGACACTGGCTGACAGATGGTAAACAAATAGGAATTTAGTAGTTGATGTAGAGAGAAAAAACACAGGGTGTCCTCTCATGAGGAATGCTTTCATTACAGGGCTGGAGACGGAATCCAGTTCCTTATGCGTGGTCTACAATTGCTCTACCCATGAGCTACAGGGCAGCCATCTATTGAATATCTCTTCTTGTTTCTTTCTTCCCATGGACAATTTGATAAAAAAATTGCATATTTGAGTGCCATTGCTTTACTTCCCATCAAATCTAGGACTTACTTTAAATACTAAATAAGCCAAACATGTAACACACTTACCAATATGCTGGAGTAAATATTGCAAACTTGTATCTACATTGCCAGTACCTTCAGTTTTAATTTGCCAACCTGTAGCTCTGTCATTGATTTGGTGTCTATATATTTTTTAACATTAAGTGCAGTATTCTTGCTAGTTTACAAATGTTGTTGTATTTTCCTGCCTGTCATAAACATGGAAATTGCAGCCATACAAGCAATTCTTGCTTTTTTTCTCCTTGAAAAACCAATATATTATAGACTATCTGATGAAGTGCTGTCTGTGTTTGCTCCACACACATGAAATTTTAAGAACAATTCCATTCATCCTTTGCGTTTGCAACAGTCTCCCCTACTGAAATTCACTCCTGAAATTTAACGACCAGATGTTTTCTTTGGAAAATCTATATTGGCTTCTATTTCTGTTAGGAAAGCAACTTAAGGTGGAAATGAATAAGGGAAAATAAATGGTGCAATTACATGATTATAGCAGTATAAATTATTGCCATTTTGTGCTTAACTATGTTTCATTTTCTGGCATATATATTACTCTATTGAAGTGATTATAAAATTAAAATATTGCTGTTAAATAGCCTTCTAGCTGATAGAAGAAAAATCAAGTGAAAATTGTGCACATGACCTTTCTGTAAGTTTCTCTCCTAATGTCATATCACAGTCCTTTCAGCAATCTTGCCTGTAAGAAGGAGAGGATGGGAGATGTCAGAGCCATTTGCCTCTCTGCCCTAAACAGTCAGGACCTCCTTCTCTTAGATACACTCTCAGTCACAACAAACAGAGAAGAATAAGTGGAGTTAACTGAAAAGTGTCATTTGCTGCCCTGGGTAAGTTGTTGGAAGTGATCCCAGAAGTCACAGGCTGGTCTACTTGTCTAAAGTCACTGCTAAAAAAAACGGGACAAGAATTTTGATGAGGTGTTGCAATAACACTGTAACTCAGTCTGTCCTTAAATTGGTCCCAT
Organism: Peromyscus eremicus; assembly: GCF_949786415.1. Taxonomy (NCBI): domain Eukaryota; kingdom Metazoa; phylum Chordata; class Mammalia; order Rodentia; family Cricetidae; genus Peromyscus; species Peromyscus eremicus. The sequence goes on from NC_081429.1 coordinate 42,313,978, forward strand.
AAACCCTCACAGATAGAGTCGTGATTACTGTCACTTCCTTTTTATGATGTTTCCCTTGGAGGAAGCAAAAGCGGTCTACATTACCAGTTCGAAGCCCCTGGGGCTAGAGAGTAGGGCCCCTCATAAACACGAGGACATTGTACTGCTAAAAAAAAAAAAAAAAAAAAATACACCTCAGCGGTGTTGGGGAATGAAAGGCAGCAACGCTTTAAGAAAGCAGCCATATAAAACCTAAAGCTACTTAATTGAGCAAGTGCCCGGTAATCAGTGACATTGGACAAGGCACTATGCTCTGAGTGCTGCAGGGCACTCAAAAATATAGAACTACGGTTCTTCAACTACTGTGATCACCTGGGGAGCCAGAGCAGGTACTTCGGTGCACACAGGAAATGTGGAAACGTGCCCTAAGACAAATGTCCAAAGTGTTCCTCTGTCCTTGCCGCTTGCTTACCCTGAAAAGCACTTCAACTTCCAAACTCACACCCTAATACAGGCTTTCTTCAAGACTACCCTCCCCACCACATTGTAGATGAATTTCTAAACAGTCTTATTAAATAAGAAACACAGAGCCAAATACAGGGGTAATAGCTGAAGAGATCAGACAAATCGTGAATAGCCACGACTAGCCTTATCTTATCACCATGCTGTTGCTTCCAGAGAGAGAGAGAGAGAGAGAGAGAGAGAGAGAGAGAGAGAGAGAGAGAGAGAGAGAGAGAGAGAAGAGAGAGAGAGAAGAGAGAGAGAAGAGAGAGAGAAGAGAGAGAAGAGAGAGAGAAGAGAGAAGAGAGAAGAGAGAAGAGAGAGAGAGAGAGAGAGAGAGAGAGAGAGAGAGAGAGAGAGAGAGAGAGAGAGAGAGAGAGAGAGAGAGAGCTTCTTCCTGTCTAACCTTCCTGTCTAACCTGCACTTTTATTGCCTTCCTGTTCTGCCTACTTATTGGCTCTAGGCCCAGCCACATCACTTCCTCGTCACTGTCTGTCTATACAGCTATACAGACCTCCAGGTCCCTATGGTTGGTACTTGGATTAAAGGTGTGTGTCACCAAGCTTGGCTGTGTCCTTGACCACACAGAGACTCTGCCTGCCATGTGATCAGATTAAGGGCATGTGCTACCATCTCCTGACTTCTGTTTTATGGCTCGCTATGACCTCTGATCTTCAGGCAAACTTTATTAACATACAAATAAAATATCAACACACTACATTTCTATTTTTTACCTTTCTTTGAATATCAGTGCTAGCAAATCTTATATCTAAGAATTTGTTGTTATGATTTTCCAGCTGAATTTAACTTTCTAAATTTAAATGTTGTATGCCTTTTATCCACGAGGCCTTCTAGCCAACAATATATAATTTTTAAAATCTAGTCTGTATACTAAAAACACTATGTTTAATTTTTTAACAAGTTAGGCAAAAAGCCTACAATCCCCTTTCTTCCTTATCATGAACATCTTTGAATTAGTAGAACTACTAAAAATATGGTAAAAGAAAAAAAAATCCATGCCCATATTCATCAGAGGGCTAATCACTATGATTCCTAGAGTTAATCATCACATTGAGTTAATCACTATGCTTTATTTTATCATAATCTAGTTGTAGAGGATAAAGAGTTAGATCAGCCAGTGGTTAATTGGTAAGGGATTTAGATAAGAAGTGTGGTAGGTCATCATTACATTGAATATAACACAAATTCTCTGCTCAATTTGGTTATTGTAAATATCAAACTATAGGAAAAGAACATACTTGATTTATTATTTTTAATATCTGGATATGAAAATATTTTTTCCACTTAGAAACAATTAAAATGTGACAAATTTTTAACCAAACAAAAGTCAATAGCATCGTGTATCAGTGTAAAATCACAACAAAATGAGAAGTCCTTTATTGTAGTATTTTCATTGTAAATAACGATTCCAAGGAAATCCCGAGAAAATGAGGCAAAATGCAAAAATAAATTAATACATTTGTTATCAAAATGTAAGGATTGCATATTAATTGCATACTTGTTAATCACTTTAAATTAATATATGTATAAAAATTTACAAACGTCCTGAACTTTAAAGAACATAATTACATACATACTTGCAAATTTCATGTTGTCCTACTGCAAAGAAAATATATGTATAGGTTTTTAACATGTATTTACTGGAAATACCTCTCAGTTTAGTATGTGTAGTACCATATATACATATATGTATGTAATATAAATATATGTGCTTATATGTCTTCTAGATGTTTAGCTTTGTTAAGTGAGGGTTCTGATTTAGTAGGCCTGGGAAGAGGTCTGAGTTTCTTTTTATTTATAAGAATCTAAAAAATGATGTTTTTGCTTTTGGTCTGTGAATCATGAATCAGGGATTATAGGTCTATAGGACTTCGCGTGTTCACTGTACTCATAAGGGAGGTTTTACTTTAAATTTTATGTGGGAAAAAAGAATGCTGACATATAAAACATTCCTGTGTTAGACACATTTAGTGCACATTTTCCCAAGTATTAAGATGTATTTATTTTACAATGTCAAAAGATCATCCGGAGCAATGATTTTGTAAAGATTTTACCTACAGGAGTACATAATGCATTCATGGATATGTGTATTTTTATGACATCACATTTAGGCTATTCTTGGACAGTTCAACTGGCTTTTTATTGGGATCTGGTGTTTTTTCTGACTGTAATGAGATTCCATCATGAATTATTCTAATGAGGCAATTGGAGACATGACTGATTATTTGGCTGCAAGCCCAAAGTTAACTCAAGATGGTTGATTCAGATTCATTTGCTACAATTACTTGAAGAGTTAAGAGATGCTCTCTTTTATGTAGTGAGAGAATGCAGAGGAAAATCATTGTCTTTCTCACATCAAAGCAAGTGCTTGCGCGCACACATACACCACACACACACACACACACAAACACACACACACACACACCATAATGCCAATTATTTGTTCTGATTAGCGAGAAGCACATCAAAATATAGCACATAACATAGCTTGCTTATACACTTATACAAAAGGGAAAGACGGCAGCTACGTGATATTTTGTGGTTTTTCCAATGCAGAGTGAAGAATAACTCCCTGAATATGGTAAACAAATTATTTAAGCCAGCCACAAGTGACTCTCATGTCCTCTCCTTCCAACCCTTCTCAGTCCTTTTCCTTCAACCTCTCTCATAATCCCTCTGACTGACTGTCAAATTCATGGACTCTTTAAATATACTTACAGATATTTATTCAATGTTGCACATGTGCACAATGTCTCAGAGCTTACACAACTGCTTTTGAAGAAGCCTTTCTTGATGTTCCTTTACTTGAGTTTATCCACCATTTTGAAAAGACTTTGATTTGGTGTTATACTATCCAGAGTAGTAAACTTTCTCTTGTAAATATAAATGACTCTTTGAAATATTCTGCATTTAAAACAATAAATGACTAATTACTAATCCAACTTTCAATTTGTATGAGAACACATTTATTATCATGATTTTTAAATATTGGGAACACTATTGAGTATTAAGATTATTAATTGATTGGACACAATTGATTCTATCTTCTAATCACTTCCTATAATCTTTATTTTTAAATGATTAAGATTGATGTAATTCTGAATACATCACATATGTTTTTGTTTTATGAAATGAAGACAAGATTTTTTTTTAATTTTAAAAGTATTATTCATGTATCCTTTAGATAAATAAATATGTACAATATTAAATTCAGTCTTTAATTGGTACCAAGATTGAACAACTGCTATAGTATTTCAGTTTTTAACAATTAATATGCTGTTTACAGGGTAGCAATTGTAGCTGGAAAGGTTTTTGCATTTTCAAAGTATGTACCCTACTAAGAAAATGATGAATAATCGTGTAGTAAATTTTAATGAAATATATTGAATGAGTGAATATATTCAATGTGTATGAAACAAATTAATAATTGTTTAATTAATTTCACTAAATATTCTAAAGTAAGTGAGGTGTATTTTTTACATCAGTTTCTTTAATCAAGAAATAAATTGCAAAATGTTCCTCTGAAATAAAGATATATATGTATATGATTATGTGTGTTTTTATAACACATATTATTTATATGTATAAAATCATTCAACAAAATTTAAAAATAAATAATATGACTGAAAAATGCTTCTGGTTGGCAGTCTACCTATAGTCTTTGTCCTTATTACTTGTATTAACGTCATTTATTATATTTGCTTTTTTTTCATGTAATTTATTACAGTTTGAATATGTACCAGTCTTTCTAATAGTCAAATAAATCGTATTACCAAAATACTTCAGCTAATATTTGAAAGTTTCAATTGTGAATTAACAAAATACATTCTCTTTTTTTTTTTTTTTTTTTTTTTTTGGTTTTTCGAAACAGGGTTTCTCTGTGCAGCTTTGCGCCTTTTTCCTGGAACTCACTTAGTAGCCCAGGCTGGCCTCGAACTCACAGAGATCCGCCTGGCTCTGCCTCCCGAGTGCTGGGATTAAAGGCGTGCGCCACCACCGCCCGGCCAAAATACATTCTCTTAATACTGATTGGGAAATGAAACTGCAGTATTTTCATAACTTATATAAATATAATCTAATTTCTGATTATATAAAAAATAAAAAAAAGTTTTCATAAGCATTTTAGGACTCCAAAACTCTACATTTTAAAGATGAATAAAAATCTTAAGTTTTAAATACCTAATTACTGTGAGAAATTTTAATAAATGGCAATGTTCATTACTGCTGTGTGCAAAACTTTATAAACTGTTCGGAAGAACATTGATATTAAGACATAATACAAGGTTGATATCACTTATGTGTTTGTCTAAATTTCTAATTTTTTTGGTTTTTCGAGACAGTTTCTCTGTGAAGTTTTGTGCCTTTCCTGGAACTCACTTTGTAGACCAGGCTGGCCTCAAACTCACCGAGATCCGCCTGCCTCTGCCTCCCGAGTGCTGGGATTAAAGGCGTGTGCCACCACCGCCTGGCATAATTTCTAGTGAAACAATATTCCTTTGTTAATACTGCTACAATTTTAGAGAAAAATTAATTGGCAAATTATAAAAGCCAAAAAAGATCAGAAGGAAATGTTCGGTCATGAATGCATTTGACCGAGGAAGGTGATAAAATGAGTTAATGGAATAGGGGCGATCAAGTAGCTGGAGGCAGCTCTCTCAAGGCTGCGTTCCTAGAAGATAGTACCCAGTGTCTGTCTTAGAGAAAGAGGTAAGTGGAAACTCAGTGTCAGACATAAAGAAGCCGCTCTCACATATTTCCAGCATGTTAATGCTTTCTGAGAATGCAGAGTGTTTCCCTAAGATAAACTTGTAAGGGTTTCAGTATTTGATGTAGAGCTATTTTCCTCTTCACATAGACAGGGCATATTGACTGCCTTGAGTTGTTTGGAGGTCTGTCAAATGCATTGCTGTATCCTATTCAAATTAACTATTTTTCTCATACTTCACACTATTTCTACTTTTATAGCCAGGAGCAATTGCATTCTAACAAAACTTCAGTCCTTCTGCTGTCACCATAATGATTTTATCATCTCAAGTTGCTGGAGACCTGAACTGTGAGACTGAAACAATGTCAACAAAAGAGAATCTACATGCGAGGAGTTAGCCAGGGGAGAAAATACAGTGGAGTTCTAAGATGTCTCTTCAAAATGATCTAGATAAGTTTCCAGATTTCTTCCACTGCTTTTTATGTCAACTTACTATTTCTAATTATTTTTTCTTCTGTGGTTTCAGATAGTCTAACTCTTGGCTTAGGTGATGACTGTCAGAAAAGCTTTAACCCAGGCATATATGAACTTGTACAATGGTGTAGATGTGGAAAGTATCAGAACAAGAAGGATAAGGACCAGGTGATTTTGTCATGGGTTTCAGGTGTCTTAGTGTAGGAGCCCAGGAAAGCCTGAGTCCTTGTGGTATTCAAGGTTAGCAGAAAGTACTTTGTCCTTTTTCTCAGTAGATGTCCTGTACTTTTAATCAATTGAAATGTACTGAATTTCCATATTTTACTTTGTGGTGAAGTTAATCAAGTAATTTAGGTAGAATCTGCTTATACATTTAAACTTGATTTGCATCCAAAGATCTTAAGTAACTGCTGACAGAAAATAAAAGAGTACAGCTATTTTTTTTATGATATGGTATATCTGTGTTATACTCCAATGTAGGAAAAGGAGATGAGATTTAGGATTGAGTAGTGGAAGATTCATTTCAAACTTGGAGGGTTGCCATCAAGGCTCTTAAACATGGAAAATGAAGGGCCAGATCTTCTTGGGATGCCAATATGTTTTTCAAGTGATGTATTTAAATGTAAATTTAAACAAAACATGGCATGACATTGCCGTCCTCAAAGGAAACACAATATTAACACTAAAGTGAACTTGATATAAACCATTTCTCTGTTCTAATAAGATAATTGCTTCCCTCATAATTATTTCTTTCATAACTTCCCTTCTTTGAATCAAGAGATGTGAGGAGTACGATATTTAGGTTCTTAACTCCAAAACAAGTATCCTGACACCCCCATGTTCCCCTTTAAGCAAGGAAAAGGCAAAGCCTCTCACAAGTTTTAAGAACAACAAAAGGTATTATGTATGTCAATAACCTAACTGGGTATTGGACAACAGTTCTCAAAGAATTCATTGAAATTACCAACGATTGTGGTCAAAAATATTGAGTGCTCTGATAACCAGACACAGCCTTTCTAAAATAGTAGGGCATGTATTGAATATGAAAATATGATATATAGTGGATAATAAAAATGCTTGCTTGTTAAGATGAGATAAAACTTAGGAATGGAAAATATGCAAAGAAAAGGCATTGTTTGTATTTGAGGTAGTAAAGAAACTGAATTTTGTCCTGTGACGTTTTGATACAAACAGTAGAAAGAGACTTTGGAAAATACACATTTATAAGTTATGTCTTTTCAGAATTTATAGTAGACATGAGCACCACATCAAATGTTCTAATTCTTTATTCATGCATATCCAATCAGTGGTGCATAAATGGTATCTCACTTAGTTTTGCCAATCAGACATATATCTTGGAAGGTTAATGCCTTGAGATCATATTTTTCTTTCTCTCCCAATGTTTTTTTTTGAGTGTATTATATTGGGTTTGAAGATGTCTACTGGATATCTGAAGACCTGTCACTCTTGATTTGACATCAGATTTGAAAGTCTTTTGTCTTCTAGATATGGCTCCTTAAAGGAGTGTTCAGTGTGCTTCAGGTAAAGAAAAGCCTATAATTTTTTCATTGTAAAATTTATTTTTTTAGTGTATAAAACGAAGAGTTTTTAAGAAGACATTTGCAAACATATGAACATTGTACATTGATCATATTTACCACTCCCACCACCTACCTTGTTCTGTCCATCTTCTCTTTTGCTGGTCCCTTTTATTCCTTCAATAAGTGACAATTCTTCATACATACATATATATGTAATATGTACAAATGGGTGTGTATACATACACTCACATATTCTGATGCAGCTTTTTTTAAATAAAAACTTGTATTTTTCTGTGTTTACTCATAGTTATTTATGAATTATTTGGACTTGACTTTCTTTTGTGTGTGTGTGTGTGTGTACTCATTAGCTTATAGTTATCAGATTATATGTCATTAAACATGGAGCAGATTTTAAATGGCTTGCCTAAGATTATATTCATTAACTTTCAGCACATTAACCTTTGACCTCATAAAAGTAGTTATTTGTGACTTAAGGGAATACTATTATCAAAATTTTGTGGTTGGTACTTTCTGGATTTTTGCTAATTTGAGGAGTAACGTTCAATTTGCAAGATATTGTTGATATTTTATCTGTGGTCTTTAAATAAATTTTATACTTTTAGAATTTTCAAGATTTTCTTTTTTTTCAAGATTTTCTTTATTGCATTTAATTTACTTCACATTTTTAAACCTTATATTTTTACACATTTTCTTC